>NC_134908.1:13592339-13679839 GCF_041734735.1 Babylonia areolata
CACACAACTACACATATACGATTTTTTTTTCTCTCTCTCTGTGTCTCTCCCTCTGCTTCTCTTATTTCTCTCTTCTATGAAAAATAATACGGAAAAGTAAAAATAACTCTCTGTCTCTGTCTTACTGTGTCTCTGTCTGTCTCTCTCGATATGCAAGTAGCATATCTGGAATGAACACATGAACAGAAGATTTAATCCGATTTTATTTACAGATTTAAAGATTAAAGACTTGATTTAATACTGTATAATAAAGCAAAAGGCACTTCCCCCCTCCCTTCGGTTCGAAATTTTCTCTTCCGTCTCTGAAAAAACAATACATGCACAAAAGGGGTGCTGTTTAATCTCTCTCTCTCTAACACACACACACACACACACACACACACACACACACACACACACACACACACACACACACACACAATGTCCTTTCCCAGTATACGTACCTGAACAAAATATCACGCATGAGACAAAAAGAATCGATTCCAACTGAAATGTTTGTTTTTGTTTTTGTTTTTTTCCTTTTCTTATCTGCAGGAAGGTGCGGGAGGAGATGGCTGAAGATAACCCATGGTGACGACTGGATGGGGTGGGGGGTGGGGGGTGAGAGAGAGAGAGAGACAGAGAGAGAGAGACAGAGAGACAGAGACAGAGAGACAGAGAGACAGAGAGAGAGATGGGGTGTGGGGGTCAGCTGCGAACAAGAGCACAGCCTTCATGATTCAACAGGGGGTGATGGTGTGAAGTGAATGGTGTGAATGGGGGTGACTACCAGACGTGATGAAGCCATGCCGCCCCATGTACATGACACAATGCTGTGACTGAACACTCTTCCTCTCTGCTTGTCTTTCTTTTGGCTTCTTCCCTTGAGCTCTACAACAGTCATCACAACACTTCTACCACATCATTTTCCCTCCGTCATCCTCCCTCTCTCTATATCTCTTTACTTCAGTATATATTTTCAGTCTTTTAAATGATAGCTGTTCATTGTGTGTATTACTATACACTCTCCATATGTCTCCCACTTGTTCTCTCTTCCCATTCCTCCTCTTCCCTCTTCTTCCTCCTCTCTCTGTGTTTCCTTCAGAAAGTATGTTTAATATATTAACAGTTTACTGCACTGTGCGTTTGCAATAGTTAATGCAGACTGATTTGTCAAGTAAATGTTTTTTGTTTTTTGTTGTTGTTTTTTTGTGTGTGGTTTTTTGCCGTATGGTCTGTGTGCGCGTGTTGAAATGATTTTTTTTTTCAGTCTGAATTTTGATGTCATATGCGATAAAAAAAAAAAAGAAAGAAAGAAAAAAGGTTGATCATTATTCCTGTGTATTTATTCTCATTTTGCCCTCTCTGTCTGTCTGCCTCTCTCCACGTTTTCCAATCGATCTACTTTGCTTACAGTATTTCCATCTCTAACCAGCACAATATTTCCATCTCTAACCAGCACAGTATTTCCATCTCTAACCATTGCTGGGTTTTATTCTAATTTTGTTGGCTTTCGGTTTTTTAATACCGTTTTTATTTCGACCCAGTTACACTATAAGTGTAATATAATCTTGCTTTTAATTCAGTTTTGTTAAAAAATAAGAAAAAGAAAAAAGATATTCTATAAAAAAAAAGTTAAAAAACCCCGGGATCCTGATTGAAAGTCCAACGCTTCAACCATTCGGATATTGCGCCGGTCGCTTACTTTAAAAAAATTGAATCTTTGTTTACACGTTTTCAGTATTTCATCCAGTTTTTATCTCAAGCACTGTTTGGGAACCCTTGTCCGGACCAACTGCACATTTCGGACACACACACACACACACACACACACACACACACACACACGCACGCACTGATATTTCCCAGGGAAGCTCCGCCACTGGTGAGAGCTGAAAAAAGCCGATAATGTTGACAGGGGACGGTGATATCAATGCTGAGTGGGGACAGTGATATCAATGCTGACTGGGGACAGTGATATAAATGCTGACTGGGGACAGTGATATAAATGCTGACAGAGGACAGTGATATCAATGCTGACTGGGGACAGAGGACAGTGATATAAATGCTGACTGGGGACAGTGATATCAATGCTGACTGGGGACAGAGGACAGTGATATCAATGCTGACTGGGGACAGAGGACAGTGATATCAATGCTGACTGGGGCCAGAGGACAGTGATATAAATGCTGACTGGGGACAGTGATATCAATGCTGACTGGGGACAGTGATATAAATGCTGACAGAGGACAGTGATATAAATGCTGACTGGGGACAGTGATATAAATGCTGACAGAGGACAGCTATATCAATGCTGACTGGGGACAGAGGACAGTGATATCAATGCTGACTGGGGACAGTGATATCAATGCTGACTGGGGACAGAGGACAGTGATATCAATACTGACTGGGGACAGTGATATCAATGCTGACTGGGGACAGAGGACAGTGATATCAATGCTGACTGGGGACAGTGATATCAATGCTGACTGGGGACAGAGGACAGTGATATCAATGCTGACTGGGGACAGAGGACAGTGATATCAATGCTGACTGGGGACAGAGGACAGTGATATCAATGCTGACAGAGGACAGTGATATCAATGCTGACTGGGGACAGAGGACAGTGATATCAATGCTGACAGGGGACAGTGATATCAATGCTGACTGGGGACAGAGGACAGTGATATCAATGCTGACTGGGGACAGTGATAACAATGCTGACTGGGGACAGAGGACAGTGATATCAATGCTGACTGGGGACAGAGGACAGTGATATCAATGCTGACAGAGGACAGTGATATCAATGCTGACTGGGGACAGAGGACAGTGATATCAATGCTGACTGGGGACAGAGGACAGTGATATCAATGCTGACAGGGGACAGAGGACAGTGATATCAATGCTGACTGGGGACAGTGATAACAATGCTGACTGGGGACAGAGGACAGTGATATCAATGCTGACTGGGGACAGAGGACAGTGATATCAATGCTGACTGGGGACAGTGATATCAATGCTGACTGGGGACAGAGGACAGTGATATCAATGCTGACTGGGGACAGAGGACAGTGATATCAATGCTGACAGGGGACAGAGGACAGTGATATCAATGCTGACTGGGGACAGAGGACAGTGATATCAATGCTGACTGGGGACAGAGGACAGTGATATCAATGCTGACTGGGGACAGTGATATCAATGCTGACTGGGGACAGAGGACAGTGATATCAATGCTGACTGGGGACAGAGGACAGTGATATCAATGCTGACAGGGGACAGTGATATCAATGCTGACTGGGGACAGAGGACAGTGATATCAATGCTGACTGGGGACAGTGATATCAATGCTGACTGGGGACAGAGGACAGTGATATCAATGCTGACAGGGGACAGTGATATCAATGCTGACTGGGGACAGAGGACAGTGATATCAATGCTGACAGGGGACAGTGATATCAATGCTGACTGGGGACAGTGATATCAATGCTGACTGGGAACAGTGATATGATGACGCTGGTCCGGTTCCTGGGGGAAACACCACAAGTGATAATGTGCAACTCGAGTCCGGCCCACAAGAGGGAAGTGCATGTCCTCCAGTCATTGTCGTTGTTCACTGCTCTCCACATTGTGGCGTCCACCCCCACCCCCTTGTCCTCCCTGTCCCCCCTCCCCCACTCTTTCACTCAATCTGCCCATCTGTCTGCCTCCCCCCTCTCTGGCCATTTAGGTATGGATTTCGCCCCCTGGGAGCAATACCCCCGCGACATGTTACAGTGCTGATAGCAGTGACGCCGCATGGAGTTGAGGCTTTCCACAGGCCTGCAGGATTCCTCTGGCATGGCTCCATTTATCTCCCTTGTCACAGACGGCCTTCGGTGTGTCTGGTTCTTTGGCCATCTCTGGCCTCGGCTACAGCCTCCACTGCCCCCCTCCCTCCCCCCCACCCCATCCGTACCTCCCCTCCACATTCTCCCACCAGAAGGTGGAAATCTGGTCAGTATATATGTTATCTGTGTGTGTGTGTGTGTGTGTGTGTGTGTGTGTGTGTGTGTGTGTGTGTGTGTGTGTGTGTCTGTGTGTGTGTGCGCGCGCCCCTCCCTCTCTGCTGATGTGCTTGGCGTCCAGTTTAACAAAATTCCTTATACAGTGACGGCACATTTGTATGTGCGAAAAAAATGATGTGAAATGAATGTGAATGTGAAGATGAAAATGTTGAGGGTTGTGGGAAACCAAGGAACGAGACAGGGTTGGAAACGAGTTGAGTGTAGAGTTAATATTGGCATTCACCAACCACATCTAACAGTTTTATTTTGTTGTCGAATTTTATCAGAAATTTGCTCTGCTGGCATTTGTTGTGATAGGGGCTGTTAGCTAAGCCATTAACATTGTTCACTTTTCAGTGTTATATATATATATATATATATATATATATATATATATATCCAAACACACACACACACACACACACACACACACACACACACAAACACACGCGCGCGATGGGCATGGTAGATTCTTCCTTCTAATGAGCAGAACAGGCCAGTACAAACTATTCTCCATTTTGTGGGGAGGGACAAACGATGTTTGGATTCGGTGTCTGTCCCAGCAGCAAAGAGTGAACAGCTGATGACCCAGCGCGGCAAGTAGCACGCGGACCTGTCCTGCTGGACGGGCAGACTGCTGGCTATCACCCCTCAACAACCGTGACTGCTGGCTATCACCCCTCAACGACCGTGACTGCTGGCTATCACCCCTCAACAACCGTGACTGCTGGCTATCACCCCTCAACAACCGTGACTGCTGGCTATCACCCCTCAATAACCGTGACTGCTGGCTATCACCCCTCAACGACCGTGACTGCTGGCTATCACCCATCAACAACCGTGACTGCTGGCTATCACCCATCAACAACCGTGACTGCTGGCTATCACCCCTCAACGACCGTGACTGCTGGCTATCACCCCTCAACAACCGTGACTGCTGGCTATCACCCCTCAACAACCGTGACTGCTGGCTATCAACACTCCACAACCGTGACTGCTGGCTATCAACCCTCCACAACCGTGACTGCTGGCTATCACCCCTCAACGACCGTGACTGCTGGCTATCACCCCTCAACAACCGTGACTGCTGGCTATCAACCCTCCACTACCGTGACTGCTGGCTATCACCCCTCAACAACCGTGACTGCTGGCTATCACCCCTCAACGACCGTGACTGCTGGCTATCACCCATCAACAACCGTGACTGCTGGCTATCACCCCCTCAACAACCGTGACTGCTGGCTATCACCCCTCAACAACCGTGACTGCTGGCTATCACCCCTCAACGACCGTGACTGCTGGCTATCACCCATCAACAACCGTGACTGCTGGCTATCACCCCTCCACTACCGTGACTGCTGGCTATCACCCCTCCACAACCGTGACTGCTGGCTATCAACCCTCCACAACCGTGACTGCTGGCTATCACCCATCAACAACCGTGACTACTGGCTATCACCCCTCAACAACCATGACTGCTGGCTATCACCCCCTCAACAACCGTGACTGCTGGCTATCACCCCTCAACAACCGTGACTGCTGGTTATCACAACAACCACGCCCTGCCAAACCTCCAAAACACACTGCTGTGCTGCACTGACCATGACCCACTGACCATGACCCACTATGACCCACTGACCTTCACGTGCGCAAGTCACGTGGACTGTACTGTCACAGTGACCGTCGGTCAGTCAGTCAGAGAGTGTGGAGTGTGGTGGAGGGGGGGCAGCTGGGGCACCAACAACAACGTCCAGACCACCACCCATGGCCTAGGGTTAGGGGGGGGGATGGAGGTGGGGAGTGGTGGTGGCGGTAATATACGGAACTCGAACCCGTGGACAGTCACTTCCTCGACATGGCGAGTCTCCACTGAACACCCCCTGCAGTGCTGGGGAGATCCTTTCACTGCACCTTCTGTCTTGACAGGATAGCCCAGGGCGACTATCATCTATTGGAGGACGTCACTGCACCTTCTGTCTTGACAGGATAGCCCAGGGCGACTGTCATCTACTAGAGGACGTCACTGCACCTTCTGTCTTGACAGGATAGCCCAGGGCGACTGTCATCTGCTGGAGGATGTCACAAACGCCATTAGGGGGCAGAGCAATCATGAGGGTGGGTGTTGGGGTGGGGTGGGGGTGGGATGTTGGTGGTTATGAAACAGCACATCCTGTTCTCACTCTCCCATATCCCCACCCCCTTTATGACACCTCAGTCACTGATCTCCGTCCCCTTCCCCGTCACCCCCATATGTTCCACCCCACACCCCCCAGTGAGCACACACGGTGTCTGACATACACACTGTCCTGACGGACACAGGACACGCCACACTGTGCAGGGCAGGGGCCAGCTGAACACAGCTCTCGGCCTGTCTGCAGTCAGGACTGCTGTGATGCTCAAGATGCCCACAGGAAGAGGACAGAAATAATAAAATGCAATAAAATGAAAAGAAACGGAAAAGAAGTAAAAGCAAAATAAAACAAAACAAATTAAAAAAAAGAAAGAAAAGAAGTCAGTGCCTGTACACCACCCATCCCCACTGACCTGGAGAAGTGGGAACATTGTCCATGGGAAAGCCAGTCACTGTCCATGGGAAAGCCAGTCACTGTTATTTTCCGTGGGAAAGCTAATCATTGTCGATGGTAAAGCCAGTCATTGTGTCGTTGTCCATGGGAAAGCCAGTCATTGTGTCGTTGTCCATGGGAAAGCCAGTCATTGTCCATGGGAAAGCCAGTCATTGTGTCGTTGTCCATGGGAAAGCCAGTCATTGTCCATGGGAAAGCCAGTCATTGTGTCGTTGTCCATGGGAAAGCCAGTCATTGTCCATGGGAAAGCCAGTCATTGTGTCGTTGTCCATGGGAAAGCCAGTCATTGTGTCGTTGTCCATGAGAAAGCCAGTCAGTGTCCATGGGAAAGCCAGTCATTGTCCATGAGAAAGCCTGTCAGTGTTATTGTCCGTGGGAAGGCCAGTCATAGTCCATGGGAAAGCCAGTCACTGTAATTGTCTGTGGGAAAGCCAGTCATTGTCCACGGGGAAGCCAGTCACTGTAATTGTCTGTGGGAAAGCCAGTCACCCACTGTAAATGTCTGTGGGAAAGCCAGTCATTGTCCACGGGAAAGCCAGTCACTGTAATTGTCCATGGGAAAGCCAGTCACCCACTGTAAATGTCTGTGGGAAAGCCAGTCACTGTAATTGTCCATGGGAAAGCCAGTCACCCACTGTAAATGTCTGTGGGAAAGCCAGTCACTGTAATTGTCCGTAGGAAAGCCGGTCTTTGTCTGTGGGAAAGCCAGTCACTAATTGTCCATGGGAAAGCCAGTCACTGTGTCGTTGCCCGTGGGAAAGCCAGTCATGGGAAAGCCAGTCACTGTCACTGTCCATGGGAAAGCCAGTCACTGTGTCGTTGTCCATGGGAAAGCCAGTCATTGTGTCGTTGTCCATGGGAAAGCCAGTCATTGTGTCGTTGTCCATGGGAGACCCAGTCATTGTGTCTTTGTCCATGGGAAAGCCAGTCACTGTCATTGTCCATGGGAAAGCCAGTCACTGTGTCACTGTCCATGGGATAGCCAGTCACTGTGTCGTTGTCCATGGGAGACCCAGTCATTGTGTCGTTGTCCATGGGAAAGCCAGTCACTGTCCATGGGATAGCCAGTCACTGTGTCATTGTCCATGGGAGACCCAGTCATTGTGTCATTGTCCATGGGAGACCCAGTCATTGTGTCGTTGTCCATGGGAAAGCCAGTCACTGTGTCGTTGTCCATGGGAGACCCAGTCATTGTGTCGTTGTCCATGGGAAAGCCAGTCATTGTGTCGTTGTCCACGGGAGAGCCAGTCACTGTCATTGTCCATGGGACAGCCAGTCACTGTGTCACTGTCCATCGGATAGCCAGTCACTGTGTCACTGTCCATGGGATAGCCAGTCACTGTGTCACTGTCCATCGGATAGCCAGTCACTGTGTCACTGTCCATCGGATAGCCAGTCACTGTTTCACTGTCCATGGTATAGCCTGTCACTGTCCATGGGATAGCCAGTCACTGTGTCACTGTCCATGGTATAGCCTGTCACTGTCCATGGGATAGCCAGTCACTGTGTCACTGTCCATGGGACAGCCAGTCATTGTGTCACTGTCCATCGGATAGCCAGTCACTGTGTCACTGTCCATGGGATAGCCAGTCACTGTTTCACTGTCCATCGGATAGCCAGTCACTGTGTCACTGTCCATGGGACAGCCAGTCATTGTGTCACTGTCCATGGGATAGCCAGTCACTGTGTCGCTGTCCATGGGATAGCCAGTCACTGTGTCACTGTCCATGGGATAGCCAGTCACTGTTTCACTGTCCATGGTATAGCCTGTCACTGTCCATGGGATAGCCAGTCACTGTGTCACTGTCCATGGTATAGCCTGTCACTGTCCATGGGATAGCCAGTCACACTGTCACTGTCCATGGTATACCCAGTCACTGTGTCACTGTCCATGGGATAGCCTGTCACTGTCCATGGGATAGCCAGTCACTGTGTCACTGTCCATGGGATAGCCTGTCACTGTCCATGGGATAGCCAGTCACTGTGTCACTGTCCATGGGATAGCCAGTCACTGTGTCACTGTCCATGGGATTGCCAGTCACTGTCCATGGTATAGCCAGTCACTGTGCCCTTTGTCCGTCTTGTCTTCTGTCTTTCTGTGTGGCTGAACAGAAGAAAATGTTAGCTGTTGTTTTTTTATCGTCATGTGAATAGCCATCATTCTTCCTCCAACACACACACACACACATGCACACCTACACACATGCAAACTTCCACACACGTGCACACACATGTACACACACATATGCGCACATACACACGCACATACCTCGACCTGCACGCGAGTGAGTACAGAGAGACGAGCCATGCATGGATCACTGTCATACCCAATGACAGTCATTATCCCTGTCTTCCCACACTGTTATTTTTCCTCTCTTTGGCCTGTCCCTTCCCTCCGGTTTCTTTCACAATTCCCCCTCCCATTTCCAACACTTCTTTCTTTTGCCCTCGCATCTTTTCCCCTCTCTCTTTCTTTTCTTTCCTTCTTTCCCCCCATGTCTCCATCCTATTTCTCAACTGTCAGCGGTGGATGATGACGACGTCCAGAACCGATGTGTGACAACACCATGGGGCACTTCAATTGTCATACTGTCGCCTGGCTGTAAGAGGTTAATAGGGCATGGGGGTGGGAGGAGTCGGGGGATGGGGGTGAGGCGGGGGGAACTAGGGAGGGCTGTGACTCACCCTCACCCCCCTCCCCCGCCCACTCACACGTTATCCCCTGCTACTTCAACACAACAAAAAGTTATGAGTGGGAAGCCGAGTCAGCGTGTGGGTGTGAGTGGAGTTGTGGAGGGGGGAGACATGGCGGGGGGCTTGGGGGTGGCGGTGAGGGTGGTGGTGGTTGTGAGCAATGGTGATAACGGTTGTCATGAAACAGCAGCAGCAGTATGACAGCAGCAGCCTAATGCACAGTATAGTGCAGCCTAAGGCACAGTATAGTGCAGCATAAGGAACAGTATAGTGCAGCATAAGGAACAGTATAATGCAGCTGTGACCACTGACCGTTCAAGTCACTGTGGATATTATTATCAGCGGTATCCTATCATCCCATCAATAACAAAGGCAAATGGCCAAGTGACTTTACACGGGTCAGAGTGTTGGCACACTGCATACAGAGAGCCGCGCGGATCGGCCTCCTGTCCAGACAGCTGTCAGCACCCAGCTGGATTCCCGTCAACTCCACGTCACACTGAGCAGTCAGCAATCAGCCCGGGCACCCACTGCGCCACTGCACACCACTGCCTTCAAACTGAGTGGTGGTCTACATTCTGACGTCATTTTCTCACTGCCTTCAAACTGAGTGGTGGTCTACATTCTGACGTCATTTTCTCACTGCCTTCAAACTGAGTGGTGGTCTACATTCTGACGTCATTTTCTCACTGCCTTCAAACTGAGCGGTGGTCTGCATTCTGACGTCATTTTTTCACTGCTTTCAAACTCTAGTGGAGGCCTATATTCTGACGTCATTTTTTCACTGCTTTCAAACTCTAATGGAAGTCTACATTCTGACGTCATTTTCTCACTGCTTTCAAACTCTAGTGGAGGTCTACATTCTGACGTCATTTTCTCACGCACAAGGGCTGCAGCCTTGAGATGTTCTAACAGTCGTGACATACATCACTGTGAGGTCAAGGTCGAACTCTGAGCGGACAATTTCGCCGGGTATAAACGCTGGTAATAAATAGTACCCGGGAAGGACTCTGGTTACTGGAACCAGCGATGATCAAATTAATGCTGGCTATTAAATAACATCAGCTGAGTGGCACAGCAGGCCTACGTCACGGAGTCACCTGCTGTGTGTGTGTGAATTATGAACGATGCTGTGTGAATTATGAACGATGATGCTGATGCCGTGGTTCAGGCCATAGACACTAGAATTCCCTAGATATTAGTGTGTGTGTGTTTAATTTTTTTCCTCTCTTATGTATTTCTGTTAACACCATGCTTTAATCTTTATTTAGTATTGTGTAGAGTAGACCCTATTCAAGGCGGGGATTGGAAGTACAAAAACACACCAGTGTTTTGTCTTGTCTTGATTTTCTTGTCTTGTCTTGTTTTGTTTCTCTCTTTCTCTCTCTGAAAAAAGGTGACGCTGCTCTAATGCTGTATGCCGGGAAACCAGCCCGAATTTCACAAAGAGGACACTCGTGTGACAGTACAGTACGGTACAATACATAATACTATGCAATGCAATACAGTACATAATGCGATACAATATACAATACATTACAATATATGATACAGTACAAGATATAATACAGTATAATGTACAATACAGTACATTACGCACTGATAAAAAAAATCTCTTCCGTTAGCTGACGTTTGATTTCGGTAGCATAACATGCACTTGTGACAACAGTATTTTCCAAGTACCACTGTATGATGACTGTTTTAACAGTGCAGTCCTACAGGTTTTGGTGTGTCTTGAAGTCCACACATGGGTGACATGACGTTTCGTACATGAACGCCATCCACACACACACACACACACACACACACACACACAAGCTGTGGTAATAAAACGTGACTGAAGAGCGACGCCGCTGTTTTCATGAACACCAACCTGCCTGTTTCCGGTCTCTGCCGACTATACTGCACGTTGCTGGATGGATGTGCAGGCAAGTCCAGTTTCCTTTTCTTACATGTGACAATCACAGCGCAAATCGTTGTCACCCCCGCCCCCACCCGCTATACCCCCTCTCCCCCTTCCACACAAACGTCAGTCTGACTTGCATGTTGCAAACACCGTCACCAGTGCCCCGCCATGTCACAGTGCGTGCTGTCCGCTCTGACGTCATCAGTGGACAACAGCATGGGGGACAATGAGCTGCTAATGACCTTTGTGACGGCACCAGAAACGGTCTGCACACCGTAAGGCAAGGGGACTGATCGCCTTGATGCATTAGAAAATACCCATCGATCAACATTGTTTTTGCGCTTTTTTCAATTTAGAAACAATTTAGACAGCAAACTGTAACGGGCTGTGGCAAAAATAAAACAATTATGGAAAAAGAGGAAAGAACCAATGAAAAAAAAAATGAAAAAAAAGAAGAAGAAGGAAATGTGTTGAATAATTGCGTGTCACATTTGTGAAGTGGGGTTATAACTTCCCTGACATGTAACACACATGGTCTTTTAGAGAAGGCAGAACTGCTGATAAACTGCAAATTCCATTGAACTGAAATGGAGTTCCAACCAGTGCCAGAAACATCGGACATACGTCTGTGTGTGGAATCTCAAGAGGACTTTTTATGTCGGACATCTGTCTATATGTGGCATCTAAAGAGGACTTTTTATGACGGACATCTGTCTGTGTGTGGCATCTAAAGAGGACTTTTTATGACGGACATCTGACTGTGTATGGCATCTAAAGAAGACTTTTTATGACGGACATCTGTCTGTATGTGGCATCTAAAGAGGACTTTTTATGACGGACATCTGTCTGTATGTGGCATCTAAAGAGGACTTTTTTATGACGGACATCTGACTGTGTATGGCATCTAAAGAGGACTTTTTATGACGGATATCTGTCTGTATGTGGCATCTAAAGAGGACTTTTTATGACGGACATCTGTCTGTATGTGGCATCTAAAGAGGACTTTTTATGACGGACATCTGACTGTGTATGGCATCTAAAGAGGACTTTTTATGACGGACATCTGTCTGTGTATGGCATCTAAAGAGAACTTTTTATGACGGACATCTGTCTGTATGTGGCATCTAAAGAGGACTTTTTATGACGGACATCTGTCTGTGTATGGCATCTAAAGAGGACTTTTTATGACGGACATCAATCTGTATGTGGCATCTAAAGAGGACTTTTTTTTATGACGGACGTCTGTCTGTCTGTGGCATCTGAAGAGGACTTTTTATGACGGACATCAATCTGTATGTGGCATCTAAAGAAGACTTTTTATGACGGACATCTGTCTGTGTGTGGGATCTAAAAGGACTTTTTATGACGGACGTCTGTCTGTATGTGGCATCTGAAGAGGACTTTTTATGACGGACATCTGTCTGTCTGTGGCATCTGAAGAGGACTTTTTATGACGGACATCTGTCTGTATGTGGCATCTAAAGAGGACTTTTTATGACGGACATCAATCTGTATGTGGCATCGAAAGAGGACTTTTTATGACGGACATCAATCTGTATGTGGCATCAAAAGAGGACCTTTCATGACGGACATCTGTCTGTATGTGGCATCTGAAGAGGACTTTTTATGACGGACATCAATCTGTATGTGGCATCTGAAGAGGACTTTTCATGACGGACATCTGTCTGTATGTGGCATCTGAAGAGGACTTTTTATGACGGACATCAATCTGTATGTGGCATCTGAAGAGGACTTTTTATGACGGACGTCTGTCTGTATGTGGCATCTAAAGAGAACTTTTTATGACGGACGTCTGTCTGTATGTGGCATCTAAAAGAGGACTGTTTTAATTTTTATAACGGACGTCTGTTTGTATGTGGCATCGAGAGAAAAGACACCACAGAACATTACTGATACAGACACACAGCACTGACATTTCTCACTGACATATTACACACTCACACTCCTCCCTGACATGTTACAAACTGACATGTCACACACTCACATGTTACACACTAACACTCGTCTCTGACATGTCACACACTAAAACTCCTTGTTACTCCTCCCTGACATGTTACACACTGACGTGTTACACACTAACACTCCTTCCTAACATGTCACACACTGGCATGTTACACACTGACATGTCACACCCTAACATGTCACACACTAACACTCCTCCTTTACATGTCATACACTGACATGTTACACACTGACATGCCACACTCTGACATGTCACATATTAACACTCCTCCTTTACATGTCATACACTGACATGTTACACACTGACATGTCACACCCTAACATGTTACACACTAACACTCCTCCTTTACATGTTATACACTGACATGTCACACACTAACACTCCTCCCTGACATGTCACACACTAACACTCCTCTCTGACATGTCATACACTGACATGTCACACACTAACACTCCTCCCTGACATGTTAAACACTGACATGTCACACACTAACACTCCTCCCTGACATGTTACACACTGACACGTTACACGGACATGTTACACACTGCCATGTCACACACTGACACTCCTGACTTGCCACACATTGACACTCCTCCCTGACTGAACGTCAGAGGTCCAGTGTCTCACCGATTTGGCCACTGCACCTGTATTGTTTCAAACAAAACGTGAAGGTTCAATCCTGGCAGTCACACAAGCCCAAAGCGCAGACGAAACAGTAGTCAGACCAACTGTGAACTCAGTTCATATTGCATCATCTGATCGTCGTGGCTACGAAGGTATAATTCCTTTATATTGCTTTCGTCCAATGTCAACGGGGACTGTTTCAGGGCTGATTATTTTATCTTCAAACCATTCATAAGTAGACAGACAGACAGACCATAAGAGCAGAAGGACAGTTTGATTTATATCTCAACTGCAGTGAAAAAGAAAAGGGTCCAAAGAGAAGTATTGTTCCCTGGTTCAGTTCGAGTAAAACTGGCAGAAAGGGGGGGTAGAGGTGGGGGCAAGGCGGCACTTAGTTTTGAAGCTAGCACCTTGACCTCTTGCCCTCGACACATGTAAAGCCTTTTAAATTCAATAACCTGAACAGAACCCGGCTTTGAAAGCCTGGCTTCAGCAGCACTGAGGTCCGTGGTGGAGTGGGGGGAGGTGGATCAGTTGGCCGTGAAGGTGAACATCAGACACTGTTATGGCTGTGAGCCTACAGGCTTTCAAAGATGTGAGCTGTTAATGTTGATCTTTTCCAGCGAAGTCTTACTCGGGAAAGCTGCATCAGGAAATGGCTTCCCAGAAATGACTACTGAACAAACAGGCCGTGAGTGCTGTCACAGGCCACTTCAAACATTTTCCAGTGAAAGGATTTTGTCTCTGCTTTTATCCGGCCCTCTCTCTCTCCTCGTTTGTCTGCCCCCTCCCCCCCCCCCCTCTCTCTCTGGCTGTCTGTCAGTCCCCCCCTCTCTCTCTGGCTGTCTGCCTCTCTCCCCCCCCCTCTCTCTGTGGCTGTCTGTCCCCCTCCCTCTCTCTCTGGCTGTCCGCCTCTCTCCCCCCTCTCTCTCTCTGGCTGTCTGCCTCTCTCCCCCCCCTCTCTCTGTGGCTGTCTGTCCCCCTCCCTCTCTCTCTGGCTGTCTGCCTCTCTCCCCCCCTCTCTCTCTCTGGCTGTCTGCCTCTCCCCCCCCTCTCTCTCTCTGGCTGTCTGCCTCTCTCCCCCCCACTCTCTGGCTGTCTGCCTCTATCCCCCCCTCTCTGTGGCTGTCTGCCTCTATCCCCCCCTCTCTCTGGCTGCCTCTCCCCCCCCCTTCTCTCTCTCTGGCTGTCTGCCTCTCTCCCCCCTCTCTCTCTGGCTGTCTGTCTCTCTCCCCCCTCTCTCTCTGGCTGTCTGCCTCTCTCCCCCCCCTCTCTCTGGCTGTCTGCCTCTCTCCCCCCTCTCTCTGGCTGCCTCTCTCACCCCCTCTCTCTGGCTGTCTGCCTCTCTCCCCCCCCCCTCTCTCTGTGGCTGTCTGTCCCCCTCCCTCTCTCTCTGGCTGTCTGCCTCTCTCCCCCCTCTCTCTCTCTGGCTGTCTGCCTCTCTCCCCCCCCTCTCTCTGTGGCTGTCTGTCCCCCTCCCTCTCTCTCTGGCTGTCTGCCTCTCTCCCCCCCTCTCTCTCTCTGGCTGTCTGCCTCTCCCCCCCTCTCTCTCTCTGGCTGTCTGCCTCTCTCCCCCCCCTCTCTCTGGCTGTCTGCCTCTCTCCACCCCCTCTCTCTCTCTGGCTGTCTGTCTGTCCCCCCCTCTCTCTCTCTCTGGCTGTCTGCCTCTCTCCCCCCCTCTCTCTGGCTGTCTGCCTCTCTCCACCCCTCTCTCTCTCTGGCTGTCTGTCTGTCCACCCCTCTCTCTCTGGCTGTCTGTCTGTCCCCCCCCTCTCTCTCTCTGGCTGTCTGCCTCTCCCCCCCTCTCTCTCATATTTCCCAAGTACAAAAATGTCCACCACTGAGAGAAGTTGACGTTGTTAGTCTTGCTGAGGGGTCATTTCAAAACGAAACTGTTAACAAGGAGAGTGAGAACAGTGTGATTTGTGGCATGATGAATGAACGAGTTGAAAAAAGTGCGCAAGCGAGGCTAAAAGGAAGAGAGTGTGTGAGTGACAGAGAGCTACGTGTTGATGACTGTGGCGGCTCTAGAGAGCACGGACTTTGTTTTTCGTTCCTGCACTGGAATGTAAATGGACTTTTCTCCAAAATAAGTGACAAAGATTTTCTATCATTTGTGTTAGAATTTGATTTCATATGCATGGTTGAAACCTTTATAGAAGACTTTCGATGTATTGCATTTGACGATTATACTGTTTTTGGTAAACCAGCTGTTAAATTTACCAAACAGGGAAGGCGCTCAGGTGGTATACTATGTCTTATCAGAAACAGATTTATTCCTTACGTTAAAGAAATTAAGATGAAATCTCCTAATAGTCTAGTGTTTCTAATTGATAAAAAATTGTTTGGTTTACCGGAAGATGTCATATATGTGTGTTCTTATGTTCCACCTGAGGGCTCACCGTATTATACTTACTTCGATATTGAAAATGGTATAAGCGCACTTGAAGACTGTCTTTTTGACTGTATGCTTGAGTTTAATGATGCACATGTTATTTTGTCTGGCGATTTAAACAGTAGAATTTCCAACCTTTCTCAGGATTTTTTAAATGGCATTGATATCCATTGTAATCAATTTAAAAATAGTCATGCATTCATTAGCAGCCGTAGAAAATCAGCTGACTGTGTTGTTAATAACTATGGCAAATATCTGCTAAGTATGTGTACTGCACTTGGTTTGTGTATAATGAATGGTATATGTAATGGGGACACTGAGGGTAAGTATACATATATATCAGACACAGGTAGCAGTGTTAATGATTATTTTTTGTTATCTATGGATTTGTTTATCAGTGTTTTTTCCTCTTGTAAATTGATAGTATCAGAAAGAATTGAGTCAGATCATCAACCCATTGAATTGTATTTAAGTTTTGCAGACACAAGAAATGAAACACATGTGCACATACCAGATGAAAAACATATTATAGAAAAATTTGTATGGAACACTGATTTACAATATACTTTTACACAGGCAATGAACTCTGATGAAACACTACTGTTACTTGATCGTGCAATTGAATTGATTGACTTTGATTGTGATGCTGCTTTGAACATGCTTAATGACTGTCTTAAAGTGCATGCGGAATGTATGAAAAGAAAAAATAATCTGGCAATGCATGATAAACACAGCGACTGGTACGACAATGAATGTAAAACTAGCAAGTTAAAAGCGAAAAAATTGCTAAGGATATTTAATCGGACCAAAGATAAAGATGATAGTGATGCCTATTGCGTGGCAAGAAGAGAATATAAAAATTTGATAAAAAGAAAAGAAAAGGAATACAATGATTTGTTACTGGATAAGCTTATCAGTGCGGTAAATAATCAAAGAGAATTCTGGGATGCTGTACATAAAATTTCATTTAAAAAGAAACAGGTTAGGAATAATTTAACAGTCGACGACTGGTTTCTGCATTTTAACTCTCTCCATACGAACGGCGAAAGAGACGACGTTAACAGCGTTTCATCCCAATTACCATCATCAAAATATTGCAAGCGGAACGCTCTTATACTAAAGAGGTGAATGTTGACAAAGAATACCACAGTTCTGACGACAGAAGCTAAAGGTTGGGTCATTCAGACACCCACTGGACATCCGAGAGGTCTGTGTAGAGGAGAAGAGAGGACTGGCCGTACTGAGTGAGTTAAAAGTTTACTTGAATTAGAGACATCTGCAGATGTATCTTTTATAACTGAAGATGGTATTGATGAAAACCGCAATGATGATAATGAAGGGGACATTGATTACATGAACCGGCCAATATCAAAAGAAGAGGTATTACTTGTTATTAGAAATTTAAAAAATAGTAAAGCTGCTGGACCAGATGGGGTAATTGGGGAAATGTTAAAATATGCTGGGGATAGAGTGGCTGACTTTTTCGTAAAGCTTTTTAATGTCTTATTTGATGAAGGTACTTTTCCGGAAAATTGGACAGACTCTATTGTACTCCCTTTGTTTAAAAAAGGTGATATAAATAATCCAGGTAATTATAGAGGTATAACATTATGTGATGTAAGTAGCAAGTTGTATAGTGCAGTTATAAATAATAGACTCCAAGAACTGATAAATGAACATAATTTGACAGGTGAACATCAAGCAGGATTTAAAAGAGGTTATTCAACTGTTGATCACATGTTCACGTTATTGGCACTGATACAAAAACAATTTTCTTTTAATCGTAAATTGTATGTGGCCTTTATTGATTTTGAAAAAGCTTTTGATTCCATAGAGAGAAATTTATTATGGCCTATTCTTTTGAAAAGCGGTATTAAGGGTAAGATTTTTCGTTGTATCTATAGTATGTATACTAATGTTAAAGCCAGAATTAGATGTGGTGCCAGATTAACAGATTACATTAATTGTACCCGTGGTGTAAAGCAAGGTGATGTTTGCAGTCCTGTTCTGTTTTCCTTATTTATTAATGAGATAGCATTAGAAGTAATCAGAGAAGGTAGACATGGAGCAACATTTATGCCTAATTATTTTGAATTATTTATACTGTTATTAGCTGATGATGTTGCTTTATTATCCGAAACTGTGATAGGTTTACAAACACAGCTTAACAATTTATATCATGCGGCTTCAGCTCTACGTTTAAAAGTAAACATGAATAAAAGCAATATCGTTGTATTCAGGAAAGGAGGGTATTTAGCTGCCAGGGAAAGATGGTTTTATAATGGAGTTGTAATGCCAGTTATTAATGCATATAAATACTTAGGAATTTACTTTTCCACAAAGTTGAGTTTTGGGGCAGCCTGTAGCGATCTTAACAGTAGGGGAAAAAACGCTTTATTGTATATTTTACAGAAATTATCGAAACTGAAATGTAATTCTTTAAACATATATTTAAAGCTGTTTGACTCACAGATTCAACCAATAGTCCAATATGGTGCCGAATTATGGGGACTCGATAAAGCTGCATTTCAGTGTGAAAAGATACATTTATTTGCACTTAAGAAGTTCTTAGGCGTAGAAGAGCGAACTCCCAATGATTTGATATACGGGGAAACAAACAGATATCCTATCTATATAAATTCAGTTATAAAATGCATTAAGTATTGGTTAAAGTTACTGAGAATGCATGAATCTAGACTGCCTCACAAAGCCTATAAAATGTTATTTGATCTTGATGCGCGTGGCAAAAGAAACTGGGCTACAAGTATACGCTGTAAACTGTTTATGTTTGGATTTGGGTATGTATGGCTTAATCAAGGTGTAGAGGGGATTGATGAGTTCCTTCGGACTTTTAAAGAAAGACTTATTGTTTGTAGATGGCAAGAATGGGATTTCCATGTTAACAACAGTGAAAGATTTAATGCCTATAAAACCTTTTGTACTATACCCGATGTCAAAACCTATTTATTGATGAATATAGATAAACATTTAAAGTATATAATGACTAGATTTAGACTTGGTATTTCGGAAATTGCAGAACATAGTCACCGTTATAAAGTACATGATGAGTCTGATTTATTATGTCCACTGTGTAAGAAGGGGAAGGAAAATGAAGTGCACTTTGTTCTATCCTGTCCTGTTATGTATGACTTAAGAATGCAATACATACCGTTGAAATTTTTTAAGTTCCCTAGTCAGTTTAGATTATCGCTACTTATGGCATCTACACACGAACAAACTATCAGAAATTTCTCAATTTATCTGTACAAAGCGTTTAAGCTTCGATCCACTCTTACGTCGTAAAATTCATTTATTAAGCTTGTGCCACTTCTGATTACACGATTACTTTATTGAGTTCAGTTAAATAGGCGTGTTGTTATTTATCTGCTGTGTACTACTTAAGTGTATACTGCATGACAACGTATGATATTTGTCTTGCTTATTTTATTTTATTTTTTCTTCTCACATATGTTTTTGTCTGACACCCTTTCATGAGGGGCAATGGCCTATATGAATAAACCATTCATTCATTCATTCATTCATTCATTCTCTGTGGCTGTCTGCCTCTCCCCCCCTCTCTCTGTGGCTGTCTGGTTCTCCCCCCCCTCTCTCTGGCTGTCTGCCTCTCCCCCCCCTCTCTCTGGCTGTCTGTCTGTCCCCCCCTCTCTCTCTCTGGCTGTCTGCCTCTCCCCCCTCTCTCTCTGGCTGTCTGTCTGTCCCCCCCTCTCTCTGTGGCTGTCTGGTTCTCCCCCCCCTCTCTCTCTCTGTGGCTGTCTGCCTCTCCCCCCCTCTCTCTGGCTGTCTGCCTCTCTCCCCTCTCTCTCTGTGGCTGTCTGCCTCCCCCCTCTCTCTCTCTCTGGCTGTCTGCTTCTCCCCCCCCCCTCTCTCTGGCTGTCTGCCTCCCCCCTCTCTCTCTCTGGCTGTCTGCCTCTCCCCCCCTCTCTCTGGCTGTCTGCCTCTCTCCCCCCTCTCTCTGGCTGTCTGTCTCTCTCCCCACTCTCTCTTTGGCTGTCTGCCTCTCTCCCCCCTCTCTCTGGCTGTCTGCCTCTCTCCCCCCCACTCTCTGGCTGTCTGCCTCTATCCCCCCCTCTCTCTGGCTGTCTGCCTCTCCCCCCCCCACTCTCTGGCTGTCTGCCTCTATCCCCCCCTCTCTGTGGCTGTCTGCCTCTATCCCCCCTCTCTCTGGCTGCCTCTCCCCCCCCCCTTCTCTCTCTCTGGCTGTCTGCCTCTCTCCCCCCTCTCTCTCTGGCTGTCTGTCTCTCTCCCCCCTCTCTCTCTGGCTGTCTGCCTCTCTCCCCCCCTCTCTCTGGCTGTCTGCCTCTCTCCCCCCTCTCTCTGGCTGCCTCTCTCACCCCCTCTCTCTGGCTGTCTGCCTCTCCCCCCTCTCTCTCTCTGGCTGTCTGCCTCTCCCCCCCCCCTCTCTGGCTGTCTGCCTCTCCCCCCCTCTCTCTCTCTCTGGCTGTATGCCTCTCTCCCCCCCCTCTCTCTCGCTGTCTGCCTCTCTCCCCCTCTCTCTCTGGCTGTCTGCCTCTCAACCCCCCCCCCCCCCTCTCTGGCTGTCTGCCTCTCCTCCCCCCCTCTCTCTGGCTGTCTGCCTCCCCCCTCTCTGGCTGTCTGCCTCTCTCCCCCCCTCTCTCTCTGGCTGTCTGCCTCTCCCCCCCCCACTCTCTGGCTGTCTGCCTCTCCCCCCCCTTTCTCTGGCTGTCTGCCTCCCCCCTCTCTCTCGGGCTGTCTGCCTCTCTCCCACCCCCTCTCTCTCTGGCTGTCTGCCCCCCCCCCTTTCTCTGGCTGTCTGCCTCTCTCCCCCCCCCTCTCTCTCGGGCTGTCTGCCTCTCTCCCCCCTCTCTCTCTGGCTGTCTGCCCCCCCCCCTTTCTCTGGCTGTCTGCCTCTCCCCCCCTCTCTCTGGCTGTCTGCCTCTCTCCCCCCTCTCTCTGGCTGTCTGTCTCTCTCCCCACTCTCTCTTTGGCTGTCTGCCTCTCTCCCCCCTCTCTCTGGCTGTCTGTCTCTCTCCCCACTCTCTCTTTGGCTGTCTGCCTCTCTCCCCCCTCTCTCTGGCTGTCTGCCTCTCTCCCCCCCCACTCTCTGGCTGTCTGCCTCTATCCCCCCCTCTCTCTGGCTGTCTGCCTCTCCCCCCCCCCTCTCTGGCTGTCTGCCTCTATCCCCCCCTCTCTCTGGCTGTCTGCCTCTCTCCCCCCCACTCTCTGGCTGTCTGCCTCTATCCCCCCCTCTCTCTGGCTGCCTCTCCCCCCCCCCCTTCTCTCTCTCTGGCTGTCTGCCTTCTCTCCCCCCTCTCTCTCTGGCTGTCTGTCTCTCTCCCCCCTCTCTCTCTGGCTGTCTGCCTCTCTCCCCCCTCTCTCTGGCTGCCTCTCCCCCCCCCCTCTCTCTCTGGCTGTCTTCCTCTCTCCCCCCCCCTCTCTCTCTCTGGCTGTCTGCCTCCCCCCTCTCTCTCTCTGGCTGTCTGCCTCCCCCCCTCTCTCTCTCTGGCTGTCTGCCTCTCCCCCCCTCTCTGGCTGTCTGTCTGCCCCCCCCCCTCTCTGGCTGTCTGCCTCTCCCCCCCCTCTCTGGCTGGCTGTCTGTCCCCCCCTCTCTCTCTGGCTGTCTGCCTCCCCCCCTCTCTCTCTCTGGCTGTCTGCCTCTCCCCCCCCTCTCTGGCTGTCTGTCTGTCCCCCTCCCTCTCTCTGGCTGTCTGCCTCATCCCCCCCCTCTCTCTGGCTGTCTGTCTGTCCCCCTCTCTCTCTCTCTATGGCTGTCTGTCTGTCCCCCTCCCTCTCTCTCTCTGGCTGTCTGCCTCACCCCCCCCTCTCTCTCTGGCTGTCTGCCTCTCTCCCCCCTCTCTCTCTCTCTGGCTGTCTGCCTCTCTCTCCCCCCTCTCTTTCTCTGGCTGTCTGCCTCTCCCTCCCCCCTCTCTCTCTGTGGCTGTCTGCCTCTCCCCCCCTCTCTCTCTGGCTGTCTGCCTCTCTCTCCCCCCTCTCTCTCTCTGGCTGTCTGCCTCTCCCTCCCCCCCTCTCTCTCTGTGGCTGTCTGCCTCTCCCCCCCCCTCTCTCTCTGGCTGTCTGCCTCTCCCCCCCCCTCTCTCTCTCTCTGGCTGTCTGCCTCTCTCTCCCCCCTCTCTCTCTCTGGCTGTCTGCCTCTCCCTCACCCCCCTCTCTCTCTAGCTGTCAGCCTCTCCCCCCCCCTCTCTCTCTCTCTGGCTGTCTGTCCCCCCCCCCTCTCTATCATTGAAAGATTCAGTACGTATGGCTACATGGCATTTTGTAGCATGCATGGCTTTAAACTGTATTTGCAATAAAGTACCGATAAAAACATAAAACATTCAACAAGATTTAGACTTGTTGTTCCTGATCCATCAGTTTTGTTCATTATTTAGGTACAAGACATTAAAAGATTTTAACAGCGTATGTCTTCTGTGCTAAAAAAACAACACAACTCCAGAAGATGTAGTACACTCTGTTCTGTTGTCAGACGCTGACACACGTTCGGTAAAATGTTTCCAACTTGTGTCATTCCAGTCAAGTACTGTCCATTGACAGTCAGCTTGTCTACACCGTTTGCATTCAAATACAGAGAAATAACAACTTAGATTCGTGGCGTCAAACCATTTTTAACTCCAAATACTTTGCTTACAATGTCTGTAACATGTTCACATGCTCCTTCATGAGGCGCTGTCTTACTGCAGTAACAGCAGTCTCTGTGCAGCAACAGCGGTATTTGTGCAGCAACAGCGGTCTCAAAGGTCTGAGTGCAGCAACAGCTGTCTCAATACAGCAACAACAGTCTCAAAGGTCTGAGTGCAGCAAAAGCGGTCTGAGTGCAGCAACAGCGGTCTCAGTGCAGAAACAACGGTCTTTGTGCAGCAACAAAGGTATATGTGCAGCGACAATGGTCTTTGTGCAGCAACAACTGTCTTTGTGCAGCAACAACTGTCTCTGTGCAGCAACAACTGTCCTTGTGCAGCAACAACTGTCCTTGTGCAGCAACAACGGTCTCAGTGCAGCAATAACTGTCTCTGTGCAGCAATAACTGTCCTTGTGCAGCAACAACTGTCCTTGTGCAGCAACAACTGTCTCTGTGCAGCAACAACTGTCCTTGTGCAGCAACAACTGTCCTTGTGCAGCAACAACGGTCTCAGTGCAGCAGCAACTGTCCTTGTGCAGCAACAACTGTCCTTGTGCAGCAACAACTGTCTCTATGCAGCAACAACTGTCCTTGTGCAGCAACAACTGTCCTTGTGCAGCAACAACGGTCTCAGTGCAGCAGCAACTGTCCTTGTGCAGCAACAACTGTCCTTGTGCAGCAACAACGGTCTCAGTGCAGCAGCAACTGTCCTTGTGCAGCAACAACTGTCCTTGTGCAGCAACAACTGTCCTTGTGCAGCAACAACTGTCCTTGTGCAGCAACAACGGTCTCAGTGCAGCAACAACTGTCTCTGTGCAGCAACAACTGTCCTTGTGCAGCAACAACTGTCCTTGTGCAGCAACAACGGTCTCAGTGCAGCAACAACTGTCCTTGTGCAGCAACAACGGTCTCAGTGCAGCAACAACTGTCCTTGTGTAGCAACAACGATCTCAGTGTAGCGGTCCTGGTGGTGTCACCTGTTCGGGAGGCAGTCATTTCAAAGCAGATATACAGTGGCCACAGCAGATATACAATGGCGGATTTTCAGTACCACAACAGATATACAGTGGCCACAGCGGATATACAATGGCCACAGCAGATATACACTGGCCACAGCATATACACACTGGTCACAGCATATATACAGTGGCAGATATACCCTGGCCACAGCAGATATACAATGGCAGATATACAGTGGCCACAACAGATATACACTGGCCACAGCAGACATACAGTGGCCACAGCAGATATACAGTGGCAGATATACAGTGGCCACAGCAGACATACAGTGGCCACAGCAGATATTCAGTGGCAGATATACACTGGCCACAGCAGATATACAATGGCCACAGCAGATATACACTGGCCACAGCAGATATACAATGGCCACCGCAGATATAAACTGGCCACAGCATATATACAGTGGCAGATATACAGTGACCACAGCAGATATACAGTGATCACAGCAGATATACAGTGATCACAGCAGATATACAGTGACCACAGCAGATATACAGTGATCACAGCAGATATACAGTGACCACAGCAGATATACAGTGACCACAGCAGATATACAGTGATCACAGCAGATATACAGTGGCAGATATACAGTGACCACAGCAGATATACAGTGACCACAGCAGATATACAGTGATCACAGCAGATATACAGTGGCCACAGCAGATATACAGTGATCACAGCAGATATACAGTGATCACAGCAGATATACAGTGGCCACAGCAGATATACAGTGATCACAGCAGATATACAGTGGCAGATATACAGTGACCACAGCAGATATACAGTGACCACAGCAGATATACAGTGGCAGATATACAGTGACCACAGCAGATACACAGTGACCACAGCAGATACACAGTGATCACAGCGGACATACAGTGGCAGATATACACTGGCCACAGCAGATATACAATGGCCACAACTGATATACAGTGGCCACAGCACAGTGGCCACACCCTAACAATACGAGTAGTACTGGCAGAATAAATGGTACAACCTACCGGTATTTGTTGCTATATATATATACAGTGGCCACAGCAGATACACAGTGACCACAGCAGATACACAGTGACCACAACACCCTAACAATAGTACTGACAGAATAAATGGTACAACCTACCAGTATTTGTTAATATATATATATATATATATATATATATATATATATATATATATATATATATATATATATATATATATATATATATACATACACACTGGCCACAGCAGATATACAGTGGCGGATATACAATGGCCACAGCAGATATACAGTGGCGGATATACAATGGCCACAGCAGATATACAGTGGCGGATATACAGTGGCCACAGCAGATATACAGTGGCCACAGCAGATATACAGTGGCGGATATACAGTGGCCACAGCAGATATACAGTGACCACAGCGGATACACAGTGACCACAGCAGATATACAGTGGCCACAGCAGATATACAGTGGCGGATATACAGTGGCCACAGCAGATATACAGTGACCACAGCAGATACACAGTGGCCACAGCAGATATACAGTGACCACAGCAGATATACAGTGGCCACAGCAGATATACAGTGACACAGCGGATACACAGTGACCACAACACCCTAACAATAGTACTGACAGAATAAGTGGTACAACCTACCAGTATTTGTTACTATATATATATATATATATACAGTGACCACAGCAGATATACAGTAGCCATAGCAGATACACAGTGACCACAGCAGATACACAGTGACCACAGCGGATACACAGTGAACACAGCAGATATACACTGACCACAGCAGATACACAGTGACCACAGCAGATACACAGTGACCACAGCGGATATACAGTGACCACAGCGGATATACAGTGACCACAGCGGATATACAGTGACCACAGCAGATATACAGTGACCACAGCGGATACACAGTGACCACAGCGGATACACAGTGAACACAGCAGATATACAGTGACCACAGCGGATATACAGTGACCACAGCGGATACACAGTGACCACAGCGGATATACAGTGACCACAGCGGATACACAGTGACCACAGCGGATACACAGTGACCACAGCGGATACACAGTGAACACAGCAGATATACAGTGGCCACAGCGGATGTACAGTGAACACAGCAGATATACACTGGCCACAGCAGATACACAGTGAACACAGCAGATACACAGTGACCACAGCAGATACACAGTGACCACAGCGGATACACAGTGAACACAGCAGATATACACTGGCCACAGCAGATACACAGTGAACACAGCAGATACACAGTGACCACAGCGGATATACAGTGACCACAGCGGATACACAGTGACCACAGCGGATATACAGTGACCACAGCGGATACACAGTGACCACAGCAGATCAGCGGATATACAGTGACCACAGCGGATACACAGTGACCACAGCGGATACACAGTGACCACAGCAGATACACAGTGACCACAGCAGATACACAGTGACCACAGCGGATACACAGTGACCACAGCGGATACACAGTGACCACAGCAGATACACAGTGACCACAGCAGATACACAGTGACCACAGCGGATACACAGTGACCACAGCAGATACACAGTGACCACAGCGGATACACAGTGACCACAGCGGATACACAGTGACCACAACACCCTAACAATAGTACTGACAGAATAAGTGGTACAACCTACCAGTATTTGTTACTACTTTTATTCTTTTATGTGATGGTGGTTGATATAGCGGCCTCAGTATCATTGCTTAATCAATAATTAATTAAGAGAGAGAGAGAGAGAGAGAGAGAGAGAGAGAGGGGGGGGGGGGGCTGCTGTCACACAAACAAGTGAAATCAATAATTAATAGAAAGCGCGAGAGGGGATGCCGCCATCAGCCGTCCCCAGTGATAATAAAATCCCGCTAGGTAAATTATTCACGAACACGTCTGGGGTGACAAGCCACAGTGTGTTATCAGGGCAGAGGCTGTTTATCAGGCGATGAATAATTGAGCCATGCCATCCGTAACGGGATGAGGAGAATATCATGGGTCGTCAAATGAACTTCACTGTTCTAACAGTGGCCTTTGACAAGATCAGACCGGGTTGTATTGGTGATGTGTGTGTGTGTGTGTGTGTGTGTGTGTGTGTGTGTGTGTGTGTGTGTGTGTCCCTCTCCTTGCCTCCACCCCAAACCCCGTTCCCCCTAAATGATACATGCCTGTCCGTCCAAACATAACATCTGTCTGTCTCTTTCTCCCTTCCCTTTTCTAGCAGGTGCCCACACGCTCGTGTGTGTGTGTGTGTGTGTGTGTGTGTGTGTGTGTGTGTGAATGATTTAATGTATTAATTTTTTAATGGTGTATCTTAGTTGTTGTACCTTGTGTTCAATTTGTTTTCCTTTTTGTTATTTACATATAAACTCTGTAGATTTACTTGACTGGATATGATTTACCAGTTTCCCAGAGTATAAAACGTTGGCGAAAAGTTTTCAAAAACATATTTCATTACCTGCTCCTTGACATTCCCATACATAGATCACAAAGATAAGTTCATACATCTGACGCCCAGTTTCTTCAACCCGTTAAATCTAAATCATACAATAATAATAATTATATAATGGGATTTACGTGGCTGTCTATCTTCGTTCATTTAAAACAATTTCAACCAGTATCAAACACATTTTACAGTGGAGAGAGAGAGAGACAAGACAAGACAAGACAAATTCTTTATTTCGAGGATAATAGATAACCACTGGTGTGCTTTTTTACATCCAGTCCCCGCCCTGAATAGGGTCTACACTACACAATATTTAATAAAAATGAAAGCATGGTGTTAGTAGAGATACATGAGGAAAAAAAATCAAAACAAAACACACACACACACACACACACACACACACACACACACACACACACACACGGCATACAGGCACTAGCATGGTGTTAGTAAAATGCATAGGAAAAAAAGAGAACAAAACAAAAGAAACAAACACACACAACACACACCGCACTACAGACCAAATGGGGGATAGAGGGTGAGGAAGGTTCTCAGTCAACCATACACATTTGACAAACAGTATCATTAATATGAACGATTTACATTACACATTAGAGAGAGAGAAAGAGAGAGAGAGAGAGAGAGAGAGAGAGAGAGAGAGAGAGAGACAGACAGACAGACAGACAGACAGAGAGGGAGGGAGAGAGAGAGAGAGAGAGAGAGAGAGAGAGAGAGAGGGGAGGAGGAGGAGGAGGGGTGGGACCGATTCCTACGGGGTTTTACCATCAATGCTGAGGGAAAAAAAAACCCAGCACAGGTGCATGTTAGAACGAATCAATGCATTTAGTGTTGACACTGTCTCTCTGTCTCCTCCCGTCCTCCACCTGACTCTCTCTACTTTACTCTCTCAACATGCGGATGTGTTTTAGTGTACATAGTGTACATGCGTGCATTTCAGATGAGGAAAGAGAGCCACTGGAAAGACAAAAGAAGGAAGATCGATATGTGGGGAGGAAGGGGAGCCATCAGAAAAAGAAGATGAAAATAAAGTGACTGTCAGAAAAAGAGAGAGAATAGTATTAAGACCATCATGTGTGAAGGGGGGACAGCCTTCACTCCCACACCCCCGCCCCACCCCTACAGCAACAACAACAATGATCAAAACTAAACAAACGGCTATTAAAAAACAAAACAAAACATTTTAGCACAGGAGTTTGCGAGAAGATACCTCACAAAAAGAACACAGATCACAGAGAGACAGACAGACAGGCAGACAGACAGACAGACAGACAGACAGACACAGAGTTATAGCTGGTCACGCCATGTTTCAGCTGTTCATGAACATAAACGGAACGAAGCGAACTGCATGTCATGAGGGTAGAGCAATAAACATTCTCACATTGCATTTACACCCAATCCTAAGGGCAAAGAAATCGTGAAAATGCATTCAAAAATAAGCAAACTAGGACTTAAGTGCATAAACAAAGATAAGAAAAAAAGTATTTACCTGACTGACAGCCAGAGACACACACACAGAGAGAGAGAGAGAGAGAGAGAGAGAGAGAGAGAGAGAGAGAGAGAGACAGAGACAGAGAGACAGAGAGACAGAGAGAGACAGAATGACAATGACAAATATTTTAATAGTAAAGGCCATCGACCCATACACAAATTTACACACACACACGCGCGCGCGCGCGCACGCTCCGTAGATGGGTGTTCACAGACACGTCTCTACAGGCTATCCAAGAGTTCTTCTCGGTGTTTCAAGGGACAATATATGGACATGGCCAGCTTTCTGTTATGTTAGATGTTTTCCACTGATAATATATTACCTGCATCAGATTGTGTTATATTGGAGAGAGAGAGAGAGAGAGAGAGAGAGAGAGAGAGAGAGAGAGAGAGAGAGAGAGGGGGGGGAGAACTAATTGAATGTATCTTATTTTCTTGGGGTAATAGAATGAGCAACACAAT
The DNA here is from genome assembly GCF_041734735.1 of Babylonia areolata. Classification (NCBI taxonomy): domain Eukaryota; kingdom Metazoa; phylum Mollusca; class Gastropoda; order Neogastropoda; family Buccinidae; genus Babylonia; species Babylonia areolata. The sequence continues at coordinate 13,621,631 of NC_134908.1, forward strand.
GCTTTTTTCTCATCTAGTCCTAGAGGGAGAAACAGTAGAACAAGAGAGGCAAGGCCTTCAAGACTCACTTGTGATAAATTAAGTCCCCTAGCATTAATTACAGAGTAATTTCCCTTTTTTACTATCTGCACCAAAACGTTTGCAAAATAAATAAAAATTCCATGCTTAGCAAAAGAAGTTCCTGTTTGAACAAAAAATGATAATAATGACTCCTCTTGTTGTTGTGTCAGAATAAGAGGTCAAAGTGCCAAGTTTAGAGAATACAAAAAATATAAATATAACAGTAAATGCAGTTTGCATATGATTAGGCTTCTTTTTTAAAAAATTTTTTGTGCCCATCCCAGAAGTGCAATATTGTTTTAAACAAGATGTCTGGAAAGAACTGAATTTTTCCTATTTTTATGCCACATTTGGTGTCAACTGACAAAGTATTTGCAGAGAAAATGTCAATGTTAAAGTTTACCACGGACACACAGACACACGGACACACACACACAGACAACCGAACACCGGGTTAAAACATAGACTCACTTTGTTTACACAAGTGAGTCAATAAGAAAAAGGGGAATCATTACGTCAGTACAGCATACACATTTTATAAATCACGGATACATGAATACTAACTGACATTGACAACACTGCTTAGCTGGAGGTGAATGAGAGGGGAGAGTGTATATGGGAGAGAGAGAGAGAAAGGGAGAGGGGGGGGGGGGAGGGCGGCAGGCAGACAGACGGACAGACTGAGAGAGAAATGGGAGAAGGAACAATGGGACATCAAAACTGCATGATCAACACATCTTATATCACAGCGGTGTCAAATTTGGAAGGTTCATAAAGAAATCGTGAAACTTTACTTCAGATTTTTGGTGAAAGTTCACCCCAACGGCCATCACCTTCATGTTGACGGACACACCTTGTGTGTGTCTTTTCTTCCATAGTCATTTTCATTCTGTTTATTCCTTTATACATTTCTCATTCATTACTCTTTCTTTCTTTTTATGTTTACTTTCTTCAAAGTTTGTTTTTTTTTAAGATTTTTTCATTAACATGTTCCCAGAGTATATTTACACAGTAAGTTTTTTTTTTTTCATTTTTTTTTAAATTCGGGAAGCATAATATTCAATATTTATTTACATTTGCACTGCTTCTGTCCAATCAATGGACATTTTCTTGCTGTATGTGATGCTGTGTCGGGATTTTAATCTAAAGTGCTTTTGCGAATGTATGTAGCATTGAGATTTGTAGAATATTTAGTTTCAACAGAAAGCGTATAAGTGTTGAATACAACTATCTACCTTTAAGTATACACAACAAATTCTAATTTTCTTTTTTTAAAATTCTATTATGTTTTATTTACCTATCTATCGTTAATCATATATATTCTACAAAATCATTCTTTCTCTTACTCTATATATTTATTTACCTTTAATCGTGTACATTAAAAGGATCTTTCCATCTTTGTTTATTCATTTATTGGTTAATTTTATCTTTTTTTTATGGGAGGCTCGTTTACCTTCTTCAATTTTTGTTTTAATTGCATGTTTCTTCTTTCTTCTCCCAAAAACCTATAACAATGAACACGTCGGTGTGTGTTTTTTTTTAAAATGCAGATCTGTACTGACCCGCTACATGTAGTGAACAGCTTGCTGATGACAAAGTTGTAGGAGACATCACCTGAAATCCCCATGTCATAACTTCCAAAAGCAACACGGGTGGTCCAGCTCTGTTTCCCCCACCCCCTCCCGCCTCCTCCACCCCCGACAAGAAAACAAAAGGATCCTGGCTGTCACACTGGCCAGTGGATAAAGGAGGATGTTTAAACCGTGCAGGTCAGAGGTTCCCTTTCTCTCCAAACAGGACGTCCATCAGTTGTAATTTCCATAGAAGTGTCTAACACGTTTTGGATAAAGAACATCATGAAATTGAACTAGTAAATCACTTTGCACCTATTTCCCAATGAAATCATTAAGCAGCGAGACCGGACTAGGCCAAAATCTAAGCATACTTTGTAATAATAATTAAAAAAAGGAAAAAAGAAAGAAAAAAAGAAAGAAAGAATGCATTGATGAATCACGTTGTGATTTATCTAAAATCCAGAAAATGAAAGTGAAAGGATGAACGAAGAATAAACAACGAAGAAAGAAAGCGAAAGTAAATGAACACACACACACACACACACACACACACACACATTACCTCGTGTCGCTCGCACCACCACTACATCCTTCTCATCCAGCACCATCGTAGCTCTCTTCGCCATGATGACAACTTCCTGTCTGCAAATGACGTCACCCCTCTGCACATTGACGGAATTCCTTCCGCGCGCACACCCCCCTTTTATTTCGCTAAGACGGCGGTACGTCTTTGACCACAGATCTGTGGACACGGGGACGGCAGGTGGTGTTTTTTTCCGCCATCCACTGTAGCTAAAACAACCCCGGTGATGTCACTGACGGTTAATCAAAGTGGTCATTGTCAACAGTTGAAGCAGGATGACTGACTGCAGACCAGTTCCAGGAAGTGCCGGACAGTCTTGTGTCCCCGTCCTGGTGTTCGTTCACCCAGCACTGTCACTGTTACGTGGATCGATACCCGGACATTAAGGGTGCATTCAACTTGCACTGGAAATATTAGCACAACCATCCTAGTTGTAAATTACTAGTTGTGACAGCAGCAGCCGCCGTAGAAACAACATCAACAGTAGTAGTGATAGTAGTAGTAGTAGTAACAGCAGCAGCAGCAGTAGTGGAAGTAGTAGCAGTAGTAGTGATAGTAGTAAAATAAAGGTGGTGACGGTAGCAGTAATTGTATAGGTGGTGATTGTAGTAGCAACAGAACAGTAGTAGTAGGAGTAGTTAAAATATCGGTGGCTGGAAATTGAAGCACAGCAGTAGAAACAGCAGCATTAGAAGTAAAACTAACTGCAGTAGAATGAGTTGGTGACAGTAGTGGTAGTAGCAGGAAAACTAACGGTGTAGTAGTGATGACAGTTGTGGGGTGATGGTGGTAACAGAAGTAACAGCGGTAGCAGCAACATTAGTAGTAGTAGCTGGTAATGGTGGTTGTGGCTGAGGTAATGTAAATGGAAAAAGATGAAAAGGCAACTAGATTTTGTGTTGTTTAATTTTTAACAGTCAATGCCAATGCTGTTGTTATTGTTTGGTAGATATAAGTCGGTCGATACATCTATTTAAAAAAAAAAGAAAAAAAAGAAAAGAAAGAAGATAAACGGTCTTCATCATATCAAGAAACAAGGCCTTCAAGACTCACTTGTGATACACTTAAAAAAAAAAAAAATCCAAGCTTTTTATGTATTGAGTATAATTTCAAAATGTAATGTTAAAGATGAGAAAGATCAGTTTAAAGCAAATTAAGTCCCCTAGCATTAATTACAGAGTAATTTCCCTTTTTTACTATCTGCACCAAAACGTTTGCAAAATAAGTAAAACTTCCATGCTTAGCAAAAGAAGTTCCTGTTTGAACAAAAAATGATAATAATGACTGCTCTTGTTGTTGGGTCAGAATATCAGATCAAAGTGCCAAGTTTAGAAAATGCAAAAAATATAAATATAACAGTAAATGCAGTTTGCATATAATTAGGCTTCATTTAAAAAAAAATTTTTGTGCCCATCCCAGAGGTGCAATATTGTTTTAAACAAGATGACTGGAAAAAACTGAATTTTTCCTATTTTTATGTCTAATTTGGTGTCAACTGACAAAGTATTTGCCGAGACAATGTCAATGTTAAAGTTTACCACGGACACACAGACACACACACACACACACACACACACAGACAACCGAACACCGGGTTAAAACATAGACTCACTTTGTTTACACAAGTGAGTCAAAAAGAATGCGATGTGCTGTCTTTTCTTCAACAGATGCAAGACTACTGGCCTTTCTTCTCTCCTGCAGGCCTTGTTTCAACGGCTGATTGTTATTCCTTCACTCCTCCATTCCTTCATGTACTTTTTCCATTTCTTTTCACATTAGATGACAGCAGTTTATCACCATTCGTTCTCAAGTCAAATTTGAACTGAATGGTTTGAATCATGTGCTTTCAATAAAGTACACATACTTATTCCTCATTCAATTGAATTTAAGTCATTCCGTTCGACCATTTTGCTAGTTGGTTCATTCATTTAGCTCATTCCCTCACATTTTCAAACTTCCCACCTGGTTTAAAAAAAAGTTAACTGGCATCGTACTGTGTCAGCGAAAATCGTCCATAGTCCTGCTTTCTCCACAATGTTCACTCTTTTGTAAAGTGTACCCCCTACCCCCCATCCCTAGCCCTCTCTACCCCTGGCCTCCCCCTCACCCACTCCTCTACACTCATCATTTTAAAAATCCATCCGATTTCTGGACTTCAGTCTCTGAAAAATGTTTAACCAATCCTCGGATAAAACTCATTTAAAAATATGTTTTTAACCGACACACTATATTCAACATTTGATTAATCCTGTAACATCAACCAAAGCAGAAACTGAGGAAAATCACAACATGTGCGTCTGTTTCTGAAACAAATGACTGAAATCCGCTTTGAATGGAAACAAAACAAAACAAAACGTTTTCAACTACTTTACCCGATTTCCTGAATTTACTCAAGTTTAACATGTATATACATATACATGTATGACTTGCTGTACTTCTTTAAAGTTGTCTAAAAAGAGTAGTAAAAAAAAGACAAAAAGACTGAACACAAAATATACTTTCGTGGACTGATTTTTAGTCCTGAGCATTTGGGGCATTCCATGATGAAAATGGAATTCATCCCCAGTTGACCTGGGGGACAACTGGCCAGCACGGCACGAGACAGACAGCAGTGGCCGCCCTTTGTGCCACAGGGCAGGAAGAGGATCAAACAAACGGCAACGATCCTGTCTCACACTCCACAAGACAATCGTCCTTCATGGGCCATCCACAGCGTCATCCACCACATAACTGTGACGTGCTACATCTGAGTTCTCCTGGCTGGGTTTGCCCTCTACAAATCGGGGAATTCATCAAAAAGCTACACTTTCTGGTTTGCAATCAGTTTTCACAATTTCTGAAAAACAACGCAGTTTGTCACTAGATTCTCTGAACCTTGTGGCCATGAACAACAGAGGCAGCATTAGTTGCAAGACAACCATGATGCTGATGACAGGGAGTGGGTCTGGGGGAGGGGGCGAGGGTTGACTGATTATTTTCGTCAGAAAACTTTGCGACTGGGGCTCTGGAGCCGCTCAATTGAAACGCGTGTATTTCTACCGAAACAAAGTGTATTTCTACCGAAACAAAGTAAAATAAAATGGGAAAATCGCCCAAAGCTGATCTGGAAATCCGTGTTATACAGAATAATACGGTAATACTTTCACCAGTGTGGGGAGACAGCCACGGGTAAGCAGGTGGTCAGTCAAACTACAGAGGACCAAGTGACGGTGATAGTCAGTGCACAGACCTCTGCAGGTCTGGCACCACCAGCACTGGCGGTGACACACTGTGACGTCAACATCAAAAGGCCAAGGGCGGGTGGGGAAGGGGTGGGGGAGTGTGCTGGTTGCCCAATCCGGTCTTTGCTGACTTGTGATGTTTTGATGTTATGTCCTCCCATCATAATATATATGATTTCAACACAGTTAGTTACTGTGTATAACAAGTCATTTTGACTCCCCCTCTCTCCCCCTCTGCTTCTGTCTCCCTCCCTCTGTGTTTCACTCCTCCCCTCCCTCTGTCTGTCTGTCTGACTGTCCGTCCATCTGCCTCTCATTACAAAACAAACGTAACCGAAAGCCGTTGTTCCCTGTGTGTTTGACAAAAGAAAATCGATTGTCATGGGAGTGTTTGGTTTTGTGAGAGAAGCGGAACGTCACCGCTTCTATTGTAGTTCAGCCATAGAATAATCCAATAGGAATACACACGCACGAATACACACACAAACTCACTCACACACACTCCTCTCCCCCGTCGCTCCCCCCACCCCACCCTACCCACACACACACACACACCACGCATAACACACAGGTCTGAACACACACACACACACACACACACACACACACACACACACACACAGAGCGAGCGAGCGAGAGTGACAGACAGGGAGAGAGAGAGAGAGAGAGAGAGAGAGAGAGAGAGAGAGAGTGTGTGAGAGAGACACACACACAGAGATAATCATTATTATTATCATTTTTGTTGCTAGAGGGACAGATTGGCAGACAAGGCAATGCTGATTCTTTATCTTTGTTATAAAGATTTTTGAATCTCTCTCTTTCTGTCCCTCTACCTTCATCCACAAATAAATCAATCAATCATTCAATCAATCACTCACAAATATAAACATAGATATATCCATATGTCATCAACAGTAATCTTCAAAAATGCTCTTCTATTCTATGAGGGCAATGCGGGAAACAAAACTCACCCCCCTCTCTCTCTCCACCTCTCCATCCACCCTCCTCCCTCTCTATCCGCCACTTTCTTACTGCGCAGTGCAAACCTCTTACCCCCAATGTGCGTCACACAACATAAGCGTGACAATAACGACAGACATACAGAGACAGACAGAACTATCTTTGATGATTTGAATCAAACGAAGCAGAAAAAAGAGAAGACCAAAAAACAAAAAAGCTGTAAAAAGAATTAAAGAGATTGGCAGAGGAGAGGGGAACAACAGCTGAAAGCAGACCGTGCCTTGCACAAGTTCATGTCAAAGTCAACCCTGTTCAATTCAACCCCTGTTCTCTGTGGGGCGGTTTAGGCTGCATTGTCTCCCTTGCCTCTGTCCACCGCTTCCTCTGGCTGGGTTGGTTGGTTGGTTGATAAAATGGCGAATGAGTTGCTGGGTGGGTGAGTTGAGTTAATTGCTTGACGGATAGACTGACGCGCTGCCTTGCTTTCAATATCATTTTATATCAGTTTGGCGGGTTGTCTGGTTGGTTGGGTCTGGAGTAGCTGGCTGGATGAGTGTTTTGAAACAATTCATCCTTGTTCCGATTTACTGGCCTGCAACCCCCTCCCCCACCTTTCTTCCCTACCTTCTCTCTTTCTCCCCTTTTTTATACCCCGTGTGTGTGTGTGTGTGTGTGTGTGTGTGTGTGTGTGTGTGTGTGACTGCAGAATGAGAGAGAGGGGTGTTGAAAGAGAAGGACAGAGAGAGAAAGAGAGAGGCGGGGGGAGTTAGAAGAGAATCAGAGAAGAGAGAGAGAGAGAGACGGCGAGGGCGACAGAGAGACAGACAGACATACAGACAGACGGGGACAAAAAGACAGACCTAGAGAGAGAGACGGAGACAGAGAAAGAGCGTGAGTCACATGCTCGTTTCATATGCCGTACCAGGTAAAGTGCGTGCTGTGCACAGCAGCCCAAACGCGGTACTGATCTGACTGGATGTACATCATTCCCCTCCCTTCCCCACCCTTCCCCATACTTCCCTCCCTTTCCCACCATTCCCCTCCCTTTCCCACCATTCCCCACCCTTCCCCATCATTCCCCTCCCTTTCCCACCATTCCCCACCCTTTCCCACCATTCCCCTCCCTTCCCCATCATTCCCCTCCCTTTCCCACCATTCCCCTCCCTTTCCCATACTTCCCCTCCCTTTCCCACCATTCCCCTCCCTTTCCCACCATTCCCCTCCCTTTCCCACCATTCCCCACCCTTCCCCATACTTCCCCTCCCTTTCCCAACGTTCCCCTCCCTTTCCCACCATTCCCCACCCTTCCCCATACTTCCCCTCCCTTTCCCACCGTTCCCCTCCCTTTCCCACCATTCCCCACCCTTCCCCATACTTCCCCTCCCTTTCCCACCATTCCCCTCCCTTTCCCATCATTCCCCTCCCTTTCCCACCATTCCCCATACTTCCCCTCCCTTCCCCATACTTCCCCTCCCTTCCCCACCATTCCCCTCCCTTCCCCACCATTCCCCTCCCTTTCCCACCCTTCCCCACCATTCCCCTCCCTTTCCCACCGTTCCCCTCCCTTTCCCACCATTCCCCACCCTTCCCCATACTTCCCCTCCCTTTCCCACCATTCCCCTCCCTTTCCCATCATTCCCCTCCCTTTCCCACCATTCCCCATACTTCCCCTCCCTTCCCCATACTTCCCCTCCCTTCCCCACCATTCCCCTCCCTTTCCCACCCTTCCCCACCATTCCCCACCCTTCCCCATACTTCCCCTCCCTTCCCCGTCATTCCCCTCCCTTTCCCACCATTCCCCTCCCTTCCCCATCGTTCCCTATCATTCCCCGCCCTTCCCCTCCCTTCCCCATCATTCTCCACCCTTCCCCACACTTCCCCATCATTCCCCTTCCGTCCCCACCCTTCCCCACCATTCCCCACCCTTCCCCATACTTCCCCTCCCTTCCCAGTCATTCCCCTCCCTTTCCCACCATTCCCCTCCCTTCCCCATCGTTCCCTATCATTCCCCGCCCTTCCCCTCCCTTCCCCATCATTCTCCACCCATCCCCACACTTCCCCATCATTCCCCTCCCTTCCCCACCCTTCCCCACCATTCCCCTCCCTTTCCCACCCTTCCCCACCATTCCCCTCCCTTCCCCACCATTCCCCTCCCTTCCCCACCCTTCCCCTCCCTTTTCCTCCCTTCCCCACCCTTCCCCTCCCTTTCCCACCCTTCCCCACCATTCCCCTCCCTTTCCCACCATTCCCCTCCCTTCCCCATCGTTCCCTATCATTCCCCGCCCTTCCCCTCCCTTCCCCATCATTCTCCACCCTTCCCCACACTTCCCCATCATTCCCCTTCCGTCCCGCCAGCTGTCACCTCAGTGCTCCCCCCTACAGGTGGACTAGAAGCCGACCTGGTTACCACTGAGGACAGTCAATACAACAGTGAGAGAGGGGAACCCAGCAGGGCTCACTTACCACTGTCCAGCACAAAACGACACACGAGATGATATCATCATGTCAGGAAGGAACTTTAATCTTGTATTCATATTGGCTTTTCAAGGTGTGTGTGTGTGTGTGTGTGGGGGGCGGGGGGGGGGGGGGGGGGGGGGGGGGGGGGGAGGGGGGGTAACGGTTTTTTAAAAAGATTTTTTTAACACACCTTGAACATGTTTTACACTCACTGAATACACCAGTGTTACACATACCTCACCACATCATATGTTTTTCAGACATAAATGTTTTATACATCCTATCTTGTTTTATATATAGATAGATAAATGTGATATAAAGCATTACAGTTAATGCCATATTTTAGGATAATGAATGCTTGCGTTCGTCTGTTTTTTTTTATCAGGTTTTTTTTTTTTTTTTTTTTTTTTTTTTTTTTCATTCTTCATATGTTGCAGCAGGGAGGGGGTGTAACTTTATCTTAACCCTTATCTTAATCCATATCCCACACTTTCATACTGACCAATTTCGTTTATTATTATTATCATTGTTATTTTCTAATTCACTGTCTTTTTATTTCCCAGTGATCAACACCTCATCACCCGTTGTTCTCCTCATCACCCGTTGTTCTCCTGTCTCCTCATCGCCCGTTGTTCTCCTGTCTCCTCATCGCCCGTTGTTCTCCTCATCACCCGTTGTTCTCCTTGTCTACTCATCACCCGTTGTTCTCCTGTCTCCTCATCACCCGTTGTTCTCCTCATCACCCGTTGTTCTCCTGTCTCCTCATCGCCCGTTGTTCTCCTGTCTCCTCATCGCCCGTTGTTCTCCTCATCACCCGTTGTTCTCCTTGTCTCCTCATCGCCCGTTGTTCTCCTCATCACCCGTTGTTCTCCTGTCTCCTCATCACCCGTTGTTCTCCTGTCTCCTCATCACCCGTTGTTCTCCTGTCTCCTCATCGCCCGTTGTTCTCCTGTCTCCTCATCACCCGTTGTTCTCCTGTCTCCTCATCGCCCGTTGTTCTCCTTGTCTCCTCATCACCCGTTGTTCTCCTTGTGTCCTCATCGCCCGTTGTTCTCCTGTCTCCTCATCACCCGTTGTTCTCCTGTCTCCTCATCGCCCGTTGTTCTCCTCATCACCCGTTGTTCTCCTGTCTCCTCATCACCCGTTGTTCTCCTGTCTCCTCATCATCCGTTGTTCTCCTTGTCTCCTCATCGCCCGTTGATCTCCTCATCACCCGTTGTTCTCCTCATCACCCGTTGTTCTCCTGTCTCCTCATCGCCCGTTGTTCTCCTCATCACCCGTTGTTCTCCTTGTCTCCTCATCACCCGTTGTTCTCCTGTCTCCTCATCGCCCGTTGTTCTCCTTGTCTCCTCATCACCCGTTGTTCTCCTGTCTCCTCATCGCCCGTTGTTCTCCTTGTCTCCTCATCACCCGTTGTTCTCCTCATCACCCGTTGTTCTCCTTGTCTCCTCATCACCCGTTGTTCTCCTGTCTCCTCATCACCCGTTGTTCTCCTCATCGCCCGTTGTTCTCCTTGTCTCCTCATCACCCGTTGTTCTCCTGTCTCCTAATCGCCCGTTGTTCTCCTTGTCTCCTCATCGCCCGTTGTTCTCCTCATCACCCGTTGTTCTCCTGTCTCCTCATCACCCGTTGTTCTCCTGTCTCCTCATCACCCGTTGTTCTCCTGTCTCCTCATCACCCGTTGTTCTCCTCATCACCCGTTGTTCTCCTGTCTCCTCATCACCCGTTGTTCTCCTGTCTCCTCATCACCCGTTGTTCTCCTCATCACCCGTTGTTCTCCTGTCTCCTCATCACCCGTTGTTCTCCTGTCTCCTCATCACCCGTTGTTCTCCTCATCACCCGTTGTTCTCCTTGTCTCCTCATCACCCGTTGTTCTCCTCATCACCCGTTGTTCTCCTTGTCTCCTCATCACCCGTTGTTCTCCTCATCACCCGTTGTTCTCCTTGTCTCCTCATCACCCGTTGTTCTCCTCATCACCCGTTGTTCTCCTTGTCTCCTCATCACCCGTTGTTCTCCTTGTCTCCTCATCACCCGTTGTTCTCCTCATCACCCGTTGTTCTCCTTGTCTCCTCATCACCCGTTGTTCTCCTCATCACCCGTTGTTCTCCTGTCTCCTCATCACCCGTTGTTCTCCTGTCTCCTCATCGCCCGTTGTTCTCCTGTCTCCTCATCACCCGTTGTTCTCCTGTCTCCTCATCACCCGTTGTTCTCCTCATCACCCGTTGTTCTCCTGTCTCCTCATCACCCGTTGTTCTCCTCATCACCCGTTGTTCTCCTGTCTCCTCATCACCCGTTGTTCTCCTCATCACCCGTTGTTCTCCTGTCTCCTCATCACCCGTTGTTCTCCTGTCTCCTCATCACCCGTTGTTCTCCTCATCACCCGTTGTTCTCCTTGTCTCCTCATCACCCGTTGTTCTCCTCATCACCCGTTGTTCTCCTTGTCTCCTCATCACCCGTTGTTCTCCTCATCACCCGTTGTTCTCCTTGTCTCCTCATCACCCGTTGTTCTCCTCATCACCCGTTGTTCTTCTTGTCTCCTCATCACCCGTTGTTCTCCTTGTCTCCTCATCACCCGTTGTTCTCCTTGTCTCCTCATCACCCGTTGTTCTCCTCATCACCCGTTGTTCTCCTTGTCTCCTCATCACCCGTTGTTCTCCTCATCACCCGTTGTTCTCCTTGTCTCCTCATCACCCGTTGTTCTCCTTGTCTCCTCATCAACCTTTGTTCTTGTTCTCCTCATCACCCTTTGTTCTCCAACAAACTGGATGTCGCCTTCATTTTATCCTGCTTAGATCATTGCAAATCTCTCCCAGATGGCTTTCCCACAAGCTCCAGAAAATACAGAACAGTGCAGCTCGACTGCTGCTGCTCTTCTGTGGACACTTCGTGGCTTCCCGTTGAAGCCAGAATCGCGCAAACAAAACTGCCAGTCTGTGATACCACAACCTCATATTTCTCTGAACTTCTCAACCCGCACTTGCCAAACAGAACATTGAGATCTCTTGACTCCTCCCAGCTCAGTTCCCCGATAATTCCTGAACTCCTGTGGAAAGAGGTCATTCTGCGTCTTTGGTCCAACAACTTGGAACTGTCTGCCCACTGCTCTCAGACAAAACAAAAAGTCTTCTATCTACCATTAAAGCAGATCTTAAAACTTATCTCTTAAAAAAACACATCTGTCATAACTCAAATCGTGGCGTTGTACCAGGCTTATGACAATGTGAGTGTGTGTGATGGACGATTGGAGAGAATGGGGTGGGCGGACAAATCCATATACGCTACACCACATCTGCCAAGCAGATGCCTGACCAGCGGCGTAGCCCAACACGCTTAGTCAGGCCTTGAAAAAAAAGAAAAAAAAAGAAGAAAAAAAGGTGAATAAATAATAGATAAGCGTACATAAATAAGTAAATAAATACATAAATAGATAAATAAATAAATAATAATTATAATATGAAAAAGGTAGTGATAATAATAATAATAATAATAATAATAATAATAATAAGAAATAAATAAATAAATAAATAAGACAACAATGATGATAAATAAGCAAATAAATGTAAAACATGAATACACACATTCACACATACACCCACACATGCATAACAGATATGCGCCAAACATGCAGTTTCACAGATATGAAAGCACAGCAAATACACATAAACGTACATGAGCCCCAACACACACATGCACACACACACACACACACACACACACACACACACACATTACCCTGCACCTCCTCTACCCCCCTCCTCCACACACTCATTTCTAGGCTACGTATCGCAGCTTCCACGAATCACACACACACACACACACACACACACACACACACACACACACACACACACACACACACACACACACACACACACACACACACACACACTCACACACACACACACACACACACACACAGATGAACACTTACTTGTACAAGCACACACACATACGCCCATATCCCCCACCCCCAACCCTACACATATACATATATATGTATATATATATACACACACACACACCCGCACGTTCCAATATCCCGTTGCTCCAACAGTGCAGGCATGCATACACTCACATACCTCATCCTCTACCCCCCCTCCCCCCGGCACCCCCACCTCCCTCTCTCTCTCTCTCTCTCTCTCTCTCTCTCTCTCTCACACACACACACACACACACAAACATACGCACGTGCACAGAACTCTCCTGACACTTGTGTACACTTACACCCTTGCGCATGCATAAACGCACTCAAACACACAGACCCACACATACACAAACACACACATACACACACGCACAGAGGCTGCCAATGATTGGCCGCAAGAGGGATGGGAAAAGATCTCTGATGCCAAGAACGTGGCGTCTAGTGTGTTGCTCAGTCCATTGTATTTGGAAAAGCCCACAGAGACTCTGTTCTGTTTTGAAGAAATTTGCGCAATATTGGTTTGGAAATGATACCGATATTTGTTTGATTTGCAAAGCATCGTGCTCTACCTTTCATGTTAGACTTACGGCCGCTCCCTCTCTCTGTTTTTATTTCTTTGAGGCGATCGATGGTGTGATGGCCTTGTACCTGTTCTTTTTGGTATTCTTTGACTTTTCTGAGGATTTCCGATTTTCCTAGATGTAGGCCGCTCCTTGGTGTTGCGTTAACAGCAAGTCTGTCAGCTCGCAGGCCGTCGGAATCCCCACATACTGCACACCCAAACACATGCACTCACCTACCCCACTCACCTACCCCACTCACCTACTCGCTTAACATGTTTTCCTTTTTATTCTTTCCCTGTTATATCGAACATGCCATGTGGGTCAGTTGTGAGACAGGCAGTAGATTCCTGCTATGCTTGTCAGGAAAATGAAGCACCACTGTTCCGAGACACATCAATAAGTGGAGAAACCTTCAGGTTTCCACCTGGGCCCCCGGCACACTGCCCCCACACAGACCATACAGTCCGTCCCTGTCTCTCCCTGATACAGTCCATCCATACAGTCAGTCTCTCCCTGTCTCTCCCTGATACAGTCCATCCATACAGTCAGTCTCTCTCTCTCCCTGATACAGTCCATCCACACAGTCAGTCTCTGTCTCTCCCTGATACAGTCCAGCCATACAGTCAGTCTCTCTCTCCCTGATACAGTCTATTCATACAGTCAGTCTCTGTCTCCCCTGATACAGTCCATCCATACAGTCAGTCTCTGTCTCTCCCTGATACAGTCCAGCCATACAGTCAGTCTCTCTCTGTCTCTCCCTGATACAGTCCATCCATACAGTCAGTCTCTGTCTGTCTCTCATCCATACAGTCAGTCTCCCTCTCCTTGGTACAGTCCATCCATACAGTCTCTCTCTCCCTGAAACAGTCCATACATACAGTCAGTCTCTCTCTCCCTGATACAGTCCATCCATACAGTCAGTCTCTCTCTCCTTGACACAATCCATCCATACAGTCAGTCTCTCTCTCCCTGATACAGTCCATCCATACAGTCAGTCTCTCTCTCCTTGACACAATCCATCCATACAGTCAGTCTCTCTCTCCCTGATACAGTCCATCCATACAGTCAGTCTCTCTCTCCTTGACACAATCCATCCATACAGTCAGTCTCTCTCTCCCTGATACAGTCCATCCATACAGTCAGTCTCTCTCTCCCTGATACAGTCCATACAGCCAATCTCTCTCTCCCTGATACAGTCCATCCATACAGTCAGTCTCTCTCTCCCTGATACAGTCCATCCATACAGTCAGTCTCTCTCTCCCTGATACAGTCCATCCATACAGTCAGTCTCTCTCTCCCTGATACAGTCCATACATACAGTCAGTCTCTCTCTCCGTGATACAGTCCATCCATACAGTCAGTATCTCTCTCCCTGATACAGTCCATCCATACAGTCACTCTCTCTCTCCCTGATACAGTCCATCCATACAGTCAGTCTCTCTCTCCCTGATACAGTCCATCCATACAGTCAGTCTCTCTCTCTCCCTGATACAGTCCATACATACAGTCAGTCTCTCTCTCCGTGATACAGTCCATCCATACAGTCAGTATCTCTCTCCCTGATACAGTCCATCCATACAGTCAGTCGCTCTCTCTCCCTGATACAGTCCATACATACAGTCAGTCGCTCTCTCTCCCTGATACAGTCCATCCATACAGTCAGTATCTCTCTCCCTGATACAGTCCATACATACAGTCAGTCTCTCTCTCCCTGATACAGTCCATCCATACAGTCAGTCTCTCTCTCCCTGATACAGTCCATACATACAGTCAGTCGCTCTCTCTCCCTGATACAGTCCATACATACAGTCAGTCTCTCTCTCTCCTCGATACAGTCCATTAATACAATCAGTCTCTCTCTCCCTGATACAGTCCATCCATACAATCAGTCTCTGTCTCTCTCCTTGATACAGTCCATCCATACAGTCACTCTCTCTGTCCTTGATAAAGTCCATCCATACAGTCAGTCTCTGTCTCTCTCCTTGTTATAGTCCATCCATACAGTCAGTCTCTGTCTCTCTCTTTGATACAGTCCATCCATACAGTCGCTCTCTCTGTCTCTCTCCTTGATACAGTCCATTCTTACAGTCAGTCTCTGTCTCTCTTCTTGATACAGTCCATTCATACAGTCACACACACTCTCTCTGTCGCTCTCCTTGGTACAGTCCATCCATACAGTCAGTCTCCCTCTCCTTGATACAGTCCATCCATACAGTCAGTCTCCCTCTCCTTGACACAATCCATCCATACAGTCAGTCTCTCTCTCCTTGATACAGTCCATCCACACAGTCAGTCTCTCTCTCCCTGATACAGTCCATACATACAGTCAGTAACTCTCTCCCTGATACAGTCCATCCATACAGTCACTCTCTCTCTCCTTGACACAATCCATCCATACAGTCAGTCTCTCTCTCCCTGTTACAGTCCATCCATACAGTCAGTCTCTCTCTCCCTGTTACAGTCCATCCATACAGTCAGTCTCTCTCTCCCTGTTACAGTCCATCCATACAGTCAGTCTCTCTCTCTCCCTGAAACAGTCCATCCATACAGTCAGTCTCTCTCTCTCCTGATTCAGACCATCCATACAGTCAGTCCCTCTCTCTCCTCGATACAGTCCATTAATACAATCAGTCTCTCTCTCCCTGATACAGTCCATTAATACAATCAGTCTCTCTCTCCCTGATACAGTCCATCCATATAGTCAGTCTCTCTCTCCCTGATACAGTCCATCCATATAGTCAGTCTCTCTCTCCTCGATACAGTCCATTAATACAGTCAGTCTCTCTCTCCCTGATACAGTCTATCCATATAGTCAGTCTCTCTCTCCCTGATACAGTCCATCCATATAGTCAGTCTCACTCTCCTTGATACAGTCCATCCATACAGTCACTCTCTCTCTCCTAGATACAGTCCATCCATACAGTCAGTCCCTCTCTCCTTGATACAGTCCATCCATACAGTCAGTCTCTCTCTCCCTGTTACAGTCCATCCATACAGTCAGTCCCTCTCTCCTTGATACAGTCCATCCATACAGTCAGTCTCTGTCTCTCTCCTTGATACAGTCCATCCATACAGTCACTCTCTCTCTCTCTGTCCTTGATAAAGTCCATCCATACAGTCAGTCTCTGTCTCTCTCCTTGTTATAGTCCATCCATACAGTCAGTCTCTGTCTCTCTCTTTGATGCAGTCCATCGATACAGTCGCTCTCTCTGTCTCTCTCCTTGATACAGTCCATTCATGCAGTCAGTCTCTGTCTCTCTTCTTGATACAGTCCATTCATACAGTCACAAACACTCTCTTTGTCTCTCTCCTTGATACAGTCCATCCATACAGTCAGTCTCTCTCTCTCTCCTTGATACAGTCCATCCATACAGTCAGTCTCTCTCTCCTTGATACAGTCCATCCATACAGTCAGTCTCTCTCTCCTTGATACAGTCCATCCATACGATCAGTCTCTCTCTCCCTGATATAGTCCATCCATACAGTCAGTCTCTCTCTCTCCTTGATACAGTCCATCCATACAGTCAGTCTCTCTCTCCCTGATACAGTCCATCCATACAGTCAGTCTCTCTCTCTCCCTGATGCAGTCCATCCATACAGTCAGTCTCTCTCTACTTCATACAGTCCATCCACACAATCAGTGTCTCTCTCCCTGATACAGTCCATCCATACAGTCAGTATCTCTCTCCTTGATACAGTCCATCCATACAGTCACTCTCTCTCTCCTTGATACAGTCCATCCATACAGTCAGTCTCTCTCTCCCTGATACAGTCCATCCATACAATCAGTCTCTCTCTCCCTGATACAGTCCCTTTCATATAGTCAGTCTCTGTCTCTCTTCTTGACACAGTCCATTCATACAGTCAGTCTCTCTCTCCCTGATACAGTCCATCCATACAATCAGTCTCTCTCTCTCTCCCTGATACAGTCCATCCATACAGTGTGTCACTCTCTCCTTGATACAGTCCATCCATACAACCAGTCTCACTCTCCTTGATACAGTCCATCCATACAGTTAGTCTCACTCTCCCTGATACAGTCCATCCATACAGTCAGTCTCACTCTCCCTGATACAGTCCATCCATACAGTCTGTCTGTCTCTCTCTCCCTGATACAGTCCATCCATACAGTCAGTCTCTCTCTCTCTCCCTGATACAGTCCATCCATACAGTGTGTCACTCTCTCCTTGATACAGTCCATCCATACAACCAGTCTCACTCTCCTTGATACAGTCCATCCATACAGTTAGTCTCACTCTCCCTGATACAGTCCATCCATACAATCAGTCTCTCTCTCTCTCCCTGATACAGTCCATCCATACAGTGTGTCACTCTCTCCTTGATACAGTCCATCCATACAACCAGTCTCACTCTCCTTGATACAGTCCATCCATACAGTTAGTCTCACTCTCCCTGATACAGTCCATCCATACAGTCAGTCTCACTCTCCCTGATACAGTCCATCCATACAGTCTGTCTGTCTCTCTCTCCCTGATACAGTCCATCCATACAGTCAGTCTCTCTCTCTCTCCCTGATACAGTCCATCCATACAGTCAGTCTCTCTCTCACTGATACAGTCCATCCATACAGTCAGTCTCTCTCACTCTCCCTGATACAGTCCATCCATACAGTCAGTCTCTCTGTCTCTCCCTGATACAGTCCATCCATACAGTCAGTCTCTCTCTCTCTCTCCCTGATACAGTCCATCCATACAGTCAGTCTCTCTCTCCTTGATACAGTTCATCCATACAGTCAGTCTCTCTCTCCCTGATACAGTCCATCCATACAGTCAGTCTCTCTCTCCCTGATACAGTCCATCCATACAGTCAGTCTCTCTCTCCCTGATACAGTCCATCCATACAGTCAGTCTCTCTCTCCCTGATACAGTCCATCCATACAGTCAGTCACTCTCCCTGATACAGTCCATCCATACAGTCAGTCTCTCTCTCCCTGATACAGTCCATACATACAGTCAGTCTGTCTCTCCTTGATACAGTCCATCCATACAGTCAGTCTCTCTCTCCTTGATACAGTGCATCCATACAGTCAGTCTCTGTCTCTCTTCTTCATTCAGTCCATCCATACAGTCTCTCTCTCTCTCTCTCTCTCTCTCTCTCTCCTTGATACAGTCCATCCATACAGTCACTCTCTCTGTCTCTCTCCTTGATACAGTGCATCCATACAGTCACTCTCTCTGTCTCTCTCCTTGATACAGTCCATCCATACAGTCACTGTCTCTGTCTCTCACTGATACAGTCCATCCATACAGTCAGTCTCTGTCTCTCCCTGATACAGTCCATCCATACAGTCAGTCTCTCTCTCTCTCCCTGATACAGTCCATCCATACAGTCAGTCTCTCTCTCACTGATACAGTCCATCCATACAGTCAGTCTCTCTCACTCTCCCTGATACAGTCCATCCATACAGTCAGTCTCTCTGTCTCTCCCTGATACAGTCCATCCATACAGTCAGTCTCTCTCTCTCTCTCCCTGATACAGTCCATCCATACAGTCAGTCTCTCTCTCCTTGATACAGTTCATCCATACAGTCAGTCTCTCTCTCCCTGATACAGTCCATCCATACAGTCAGTCTCTCTCTCCCTGATACAGTCCATCCATACAGTCAGTCTCTCTCTCCCTGATACAGTCCATCCATACAGTCAGTCTCTCTCTCCCTGATACAGTCCATCCATACAGTCAGTCACTCTCCCTGATACAGTCCATCCATACAGTCAGTCTCTCTCTCCCTGATACAGTCCATCCATACAGTCAGTCTCTCTCTCCCTGATACAGTCCATACATACAGTCAGTCTGTCTCTCCTTGATACAGTCCATCCATACAGTCAGTCTCTCTCTCCTTGATACAGTGCATCCATACAGTCAGTCTCTGTCTCTCTTCTTCATTCAGTCCATCCATACAGTCTCTCTCTCTCTCTCTCTCTCTCTCTCTCTCTCTCCTTGATACAGTCCATCCATACAGTCACTCTCTCTGTCTCTCTCCTTGATACAGTGCATCCATACAGTCACTCTCTCTGTCTCTCTCCTTGATACAGTCCATCCATACAGTCACTGTCTCTGTCTCTCACTGATACAGTCCATCCATACAGTCAGTCTCTGTCTCTCACTGATACAGTCCATCCATACAGTCAGTCTCTCTCTCATTGATACAGTCCATTTATACAGTCAGTCTCTGTCTCTCACTGATACAGTCCATCCATACAGTCAGTTTCTCTCTCCCTGATACAGTCCATCCATAGAGTCTGTGTGTGTGTGTGTGTGTGTGTGTGTGTGTATGATCCCAATGAAACCCTGCAAAGTGTCCAAAGTCCCGGAGTGAGTTTACACGATGTTGGGCTGTGTCGTTTGACAAGACAAGCCCGTTAGGAATGGTGTGAAGCACTGTGCCTTGTCTTCAGCTGTCCGGCTTCACGTCAACACCACGCCAAGTGATCTGCATCATCTGTATGACCTGCTCCTTGCAACGCAGACCACCTTGTTTCTTTGGAGTGAGTGCCGCGTCACGTGACATGCTGGGCAGTATGGGCACGGGCACAGCGGGGATGTCGGAGTGAGTGCCGCGTCACGTGACATGCTGGGCAGTATGGGCACGGGCACAGCGGGGATGTCGGAGTGAGTGCCGCGTCACGTGACATGCTGGGCAGTATGGGCACGGGCACAGCGGGGATGTCGGAGTGAGTGCCGCGTCACGTGACATGCTGGGCAGTATGGGCACGGGCACAGCGGGAATGTCGGAGTGAGTGCCGCGTCACGTGACATGCTGGGCAGTATGGGCACGGGCACAGCGGGGATGTCGGAGTGAGTGCCGCGTCACGTGACATGCTGGGCAGTATGGGCACGGGCACAGCGGGGATGTCGGAGTGAGTGCCGCGTCACGTGACATGCTGGGCAGTATGGGCACGGGCACAGCGGGGATGTCGGAGTGAGTGCCGCGTCACGTGACATGCTGGGCAGTATGGGCACGGGCACAGCGGGGATGTCGGAGTGAGTGCCGCGTCACGTGACATGCTGGGCAGTATGGGCACGGGCACAGCGGGGATGTCGGAGTGAGTGCCGCGTCACGTGACATGCTGGGCAGTATGGGCACGGGCACAGCGGGAATGTCGGAGTGAGTGCCGCGTCACGTGACATGCTGGGCAGTATGGGCACGGGCACAGCGGGAATGTCGGAGTGAGTGCCGCGTCACGTGACATGCTGGGCAGTATGGGCACGGGCACAGCGGGAATGTCGGAGTGAGTGCCGCGTCACGTGACATGCTGGGCAGTATGGGCACGGGCACAGCGGGGATGTCGGAGTGAGTGCCGCGTCACGGCAAAAGACCAGGTGGACCATTCCCAAGATGGCTGCACACGGAGTGTAGCCACTGAACTGCACTCAGTCTCACAGTAAAATCACACAATGGATCAGAAGCGAAAGTCCCAGAGGATGGGGACCAACCTCTGTTCATGGTGATTCACTCTGCTCGACAGTTGCCTTACTACTAGGTCCCCGATTTCAAGACAGTAAATTAGGAACGCACGTGTGTGAAACGCACAAACATATACACGGGTAGGCACACACATACACATCGATACTTTCTCACCACACTCACACATACATCCGAAGCAAGCACAAATACACTGAGACAGACAGACAGACAGACAAACACACACACACACGCACACACACACTTTTAATAATACTGACTCAGACAGTCATGAGTATAAACACACTAACAGCCTGGACAAGCTCAATGCTTACTGAACGTTTCAGTCAACACTTCATTCCTTATACATATTTGGTGATGCCATTTCAAGTTCTTGTGTGTATAGAACTTCACGTGTGGCTTCCATGATAAATAAATACGATTCTGAATCTGATTCACACCCTCTCTCAAACACACACGCGCGCACACGCTTACGCAGGCTGCCAACAACAGTTTCTCTCCAATTGGACACAGCTCAGTCAAGGCCCATTGATTCTCTCTCTCTCTCTCTCTCTCTCTCTCTCACACACACACATAGTCATATACACAGTCACGCACCAGCAATGAATGTGTTGCGCCTATCTATTGTGTGGCTTTCCTTTCTTCACCCCCAACACACACACACACACACACACACACACACCCTCCGGCCTTCTGTATCACCATTCTTTCTACTCCCACCCCCAACCTCCAGCCCACTCCCATCACCTTCAATCTTCAACCCCCCCCCCCCCCCCGCCCAACCCCCCACTTCCATTCCTCGTCTCCCCTTTTCAATCCTATCGTATCGATCAAACGTGACGTCAGCAAATCGAGAACTAGCGGGCATGACAATAATGCTTTTTAGTTCTTTCCTTTTGAATAATTTATTCTTTAGAAAGATGAAAGAACATCTGAAAGATAGAAAGAGAATAAAAAAAAGCATGGAAAAAAGAAAGAAAACAAACAGTCAATAAACAAAACAACGGCGAACACACAGAGAAAAAAGAAAGAAAAGAAAGATAGACAGAAAGAAGAGAGATAAAGGAGAGAAAGATGAACAAAGGGACAAAGAAGTGGGATCCAGCCAGGGTACCTGTAGGGCAGCATGTGGGACTTTCCAAACCTGTCTGGCAAGTTGTGTGTGTGTGTGTGTGTGTGTGTGTGTGTGTGGAGAGGGTGGGGGGGCACTGCGGGGCGCGGCATGACTGGCCACGTGCTGCACACAATACACCCAGTGAACTCTTCTTCTTTCTTCCTTTCTCTCTTCTTGTTGTTGATCAATTCTAAATCAAAACCTACACATGATGCACAGTACTGAGGGTAGAAAAAAAACTAAGAGAATCTGCCCGGGGCATGTAGATCACAGGGGGTAGTGTTTACACCTGTGAACACCTATGCATCCCCCATGTCTGTGCATGGTGCAAAGGGAGACGATTGAAGGAAGGGTCAGAGAATGACAAGAGCAAGAGGAAGAAGAAAACGAAGAAGTCGTGGACGAAAAAGTGGAATTAAAAAAAGGGAAGAAGAAAATAAAGAAAGAGCAATGAATAAAGAAGAAAAGAAAAAGACAAAGAAATATAGAAGGGACCAGCCGCCGTGGCGAAGTGGTTAGCGTCGCGGACTGACGGCTGGGAGGACGCGGGTTCGAATCCCAGCGGAGGTGGGTTTTTCGGCCCGTGGCCGGCTCCTACCCAGAGTCGAGTGTGCTGTGGGCTTAAATGGGGAGACTGGGACCACACAGTCGAGTGTCATCCACTTCAAGGATGCGTCTTTGGGTGTGTTGCTCTAATTACCTGACCAACACTGCAAGTGTCTGTATCTCTCGGGCCTGGTTAACGCCGGGATATGATTATGACAGGAAGCGTAGAGTACAGCCTTGTCACATAGTCCCAAACCAAAATGGACCTCCACAGCAACATCATCATCGTCATCATCACCCTCCTCCTCCTTCATCGTCATCAATATAAACAAAATAGTCTCAAAGTCTGTGGCCTTTCATGCCCTGCTCTCATGGTGACCTCAGTTTCGATACCCCTCCACTTCTGTGCTTGGGGTGAGTCCTGTCAATGTCGTCAGTGTCGGCGGATTCATGGGGGGCTGTTGTTTGAGGGACGTGGTGGCGGTCTCCACTCTGGGAAGGACGCTCACTCAGTCTGGCTCCGCGACTAAGCCATTATTGTCGTTAGTAGGGGGCTTAGTAGGTGGTGTCCTAAGTACGTTAAATCAGAACAGGCACCACTGAACACCATCGAAGTGACTCAGCAGCAGTGCAGGGTCTCCTCTGGTGTGTAGCCTCCTGGCGATCTAACATCAATGGTTCCCTGTGGACTGTCGACGCTGGAACTGCGACGGACGAACCCGGCTGTGGCCGTGTATGGGGGAATCTAAATGAGTGGCGTGGGAGTAATGCCACTGAAACGGTGCCGATGATGGGGCAGAAAAAAAAAGAAGGGAAGAGAGAGAGAGAGAAAAAAAAAAAAAAAAGAGGAAAGAAACAAAGAAGAAGAAGGGTGTCCTATGCAAATTTCTACTGAAAAATGCACTTTGTGAAAGAGACACACCTGCAGTTATAAAACTAGAAATACAAATGGGACAGCGGTGGACTGTGGAGACACGCGTCCCCATGTAACACTGTGAATCTGGTGTGACAATGCCTCACACAATACAATACAATACGATGGTGTGACAATGCCTCACACAATACAATACAATACGATGGTGTGACAATGCCTCACACAATACAATACGATACGATGGTGTGACAATGCCTCACACAATACAATACAATACGATGGTGTGACAATGCCTCACACAATACAATACAATACGATGGTGTGACAATGCCTCACACAATACAATACGATACGATGGTGTGACAATGCCTCACACAATACAATACAATACGATGGTGTGACAATGCCTCACACAATACAATACAATACGATACTACACGTACAATACACTGGTGTGACAATGCCTCACACGACACAATACAATACGATACTACACGTATAATACAATGGTGTGACAATGCCTCACACAGTACAATACGATACGATACTACACGTACAATACACTGGTGTGACAATGCCTCACACAAAACAATACAATACGATACTACACGTACAATACAATACGATACTACACGTACAATACACTGGTGTGACAATGCCTCACACAATACAATACAATACGATACTACACGTACAATACAATACGATACTACACGTACAATACACTGGTGTGACAATGCCTCACACAATACAATACGATACGGTTCGATAC
Source organism: Babylonia areolata (assembly GCF_041734735.1). NCBI lineage: Eukaryota > Metazoa > Mollusca > Gastropoda > Neogastropoda > Buccinidae > Babylonia > Babylonia areolata. The sequence goes on from NC_134908.1 coordinate 13,645,724, forward strand.
TACATACAATACGATACGACGCTACAAGTACAATACACGGTCAAACAGGTGCAATACAGAATTCCCCACCTCGCACTGATAACAGGAGGGAAAACAAAGAGTAAACAAAGATCCTGAAACACCCCTTCCTCTCCTCCAACCCACACACAACTCTAATATCAGCACCATTTCCACATACGTTTTGTATTGTTTTTTTTAATTTTTTTTTTTATATATATATACAATGTATCTCCACATTCAGGCACAGAAGCGCGCTTGCGCACGTGCATGTATGAGATCAGGCGTGAGAAGGGGTGTGATTCTAAACGCAAAAACGAAAACTTAACTTCGCGTGAGTAATGATAATGATGATGAAGATGATGATCTTGATGATAATAATAGTAACAATGGTTAAGATGATGATGATGATAACAACAATACGTATATTTCTTGAATAGTAAGCGGGCTGGAGGTTTCAACGAGAAATTAACGATATATATATATATATATATATATATATATATATATATATATGTGTGTGTGTGTGTGTGTGTGTGTGTGTGTGTGTGTGTGTGTGTGTGTGTGTGTGTGTGTGTGTGTGCTTTGGCAGTTCCTATGTTCGTGTATGCTTGTCTGTTTAATATAAAAACAAAATTATTAACCACAAATAATCATCTTTAACTTGTTAATGATCGAGTCATAGAAAGCGCTTGGAACCCTGTATCTATCGCTGCAATACTTCATCATCATCATCATTATCATCATCATCATTACTATCATCATCATCATCATCACTGTCATCATCATGATCATCATCATCATTATTATCATTATTATTATAATTATCATCATTATCATTATTACCATTATAATAATTAATTGTGGAAACATTGAACAGCCACAAGGAAGGGGTCCTCCATACCAGAACGAACAGGTCAGTGATAAATGCCATGCACAACATGACACAGCCACAGCACACACACGGCAACAGCCAAACAACACTTCCTAGAATATCCTCCAAAAAATGAAACGAGTAGAAACCTCCCTGAAATGATGAACATGGTCCATAAACCATTTGATACACAACACTCCTACAATCAGAATCAGATCCTGATGAAAACAAACAAACAAAACTATGAGTGTTTCTGTGCCAAAAAACTTCATATGCATATAAACCCCACAACTTCCGAGAAACAATACATACAAGCGAAAATGACAATCCATAGTTTTTTTTGTTATTGGCCAGATTATAAATAACAGGACAGTGAATTACCTCGAGCAATAGTATGCTGTGTGCCGAACACCGAAAGCAGCTGACACACCACGTGCTAGTGCCCCAGCAGGACAGAGCAGCCTCCATTTCAAGGGGATCAATAAGGTCGGCAGGAAAAGGTGGGGGGGGGGGGGGGGGGGGGGTTGTACAGGCCGTTGTTTTATTGGCTTCCACAACACGGCTGATTGGAAAGGTGGAGTATTATCATTCAAATTAGAGGTAGGGAAAACTGCAGGAAATTGCTTTGACATAACATGTAATGCCACCACACGCGCGCGAACAAAACAGTCTTTCCCTTGAAATGAGAGTAGGCCAGCAGTTCTTTAAAACGGATTAATGCACTCAGTTCTCGTCTTTTAAAATAGGTTTCTGTTATCAGCGATAAAACCAATCCAATTCTCCAAATTCCCAAAGACTGTATATAATGTTATACCCCACTCATTATCTGCTGATATAATACATTAATTTTACCAACAAACCGCACATATCACAAACAAAACTGAAACCATCCAGGTGTGTATTGTAATTATAGGGGCCTTAAAATTGGTACGACATGCCTTCAACCATTACCCAACGATTTCCAATTCAATCCTCTTGGTACTGAAGACCATCATTACCACAACCAACATATGAAAGTACCATGAAATAATCTTCCCAACAAAAGTAGAGGCTTGAAACTGACCCAAGACCCTCTCAGTTTGACAAGGGTTAAAAAAGGTCAATATCCTGTGAATATAAATGCCAGAAAACAAAACAGTGCCAAAAGCAAGGAGAAAGTGGAGTAAAGTGCAACCAGAAACTAATCACCGACAGAATCTGGTGCAATGTCACCCGGTTCAAATCATCCAGTAAAAGTGATATGGAAGAGTGGAAGGAAATGATTTAATTTGACCCCCCCCCCCCCCACCAATAAAAAACAACAACAACAACAACAACAAAAACAAAACAACAACAACAAAAAACAAACACACAACAAAAACAAACAAAACAACAACAACAACAAAACCAAACAAACAAAAACAAAACAAAACAAACAACAACAAAAAACAACAACAACAAACAAATCAACACAAAAAACTGTCTTGTTCCTCTACATCAAACTTTTCAGTCTTCTAGAAAAACACAAAACTAAAAGTCAGACCGAAATGAAAAACAAAACAAAAACACCAACTGGAGCTTGGCTGTCTCCTGCTGTACCTGTCAACACACTACACAGCACTCACAGAGCTGTCTCCTGCTGTACCTGTCAACACACTACACAGCACTCACAGAGCTGTCACCTGCTGTACCTGTCAACACACTACACAGCACTCACAGAGCTGTCTCCTACTGTACCTGTCAACACACTACACAGCACTCACAGAGCTGTCACCTGCTGTACCTGTCAACACACTACACAGCACTCACAGAGCTGTCACCTGCTGTACCTGTCAACACACTACACAGCACTCACAGAGCTGTCACCTGCTGTACCTGTCAACACACTACACAGCACTCACAGAGCTGTCACCTGCTGTACCTGTCAACACACTACACAGCACTCACAGAGCTGTCTCCTACTGTACCTGTCAACACACTACACAGCACTCACAGAGCTGTCACCTGCTGTACCTGTCAACACACTACACAGCACTCACAGAGCTGTCACCTGCTGTACCTGTCAACACACTACACAGCACTCACAGAGCTGTCACCTGCTGTACCTGTCAACACACTACACAGCACTCACAGTGCTGTCTCCTGCTGTACCTGTCAACACACTACACAGCACTCACAGAGCTGTCTCCTACTGTACCTGTCAACACACTACACAGCACTCACAGAGCTGTCACCTGCTGTACCTGTCAACACACTACACAGCACTCACAGAGCTGTCTCCTACTGTACCTGTCAACACACTACACAGCACTCACAGAGCTGTCTCCTGCTGTACCTGTCAACACACTACACAGCACTCACAGAGCTGTCTCCTGCTGTACCTGTCAACACACTACACAGCACTCACAGAGCTGTCTCCTGCTGTACCTGTCAACACACTACACAGCACTCACAGAGCTGTCTCCTGCTGTACCTGTCAACACACTACACAGCACTCACAGAGCTGTCTCCTGCTGTACCTGTCAACACACTACACAGCACTCACAGAGCTGTCTCCTGCTGTACCTGTCAACACACTACACAGCACTCACAGAGCTGTCACCTGCTGTACCTGTCAACACACTACACAGCACTCACAGAGCTGTCTCCTGCTGTACCTGTCAACACACTACACAGCACTCACCTGCTGTACCTGTCAACACACTACACAGCACTCACAGAGCTGTCTCCTGCTGTACCTGTCAACACACTACACAGCACTCACAGAGCTGTCTCCTGCTGTACCTGTCAACACACTACACAGCACTCACAGAGCTGTCTCCTGCTGTACCTGTCAACACACTACACAGCACTCACAGAGCTGTCTCCTGCTGTACCTGTCAACACACTACACAGCACTCACAGAGCTGTCTCCTGCTGTACCTGTCAACACACTACACAGCACTCACAGTGCTCTTTCTGTCTCCCCTTTCCTCCACCCCTGCTTCCCCGTCTCCAATGTAAAAGCGCTCGTGCGCTCACACATACACTCACACAAACTCAATGTATACACACGCACATACATACATATATAAATAGATACACACACACACACACACACACACACACACATACACACACACACAGAGACACAGAGACTGTGAGAGAGACAGACAGACAGAGGGAGGGAGACAAAGACAGAGACAGAGAGGCAGAGAGAGTAAGAGACGGAGAGACAGAGTGGACGCGACACAATCTGTGTCCCAGAACAACAGACAAGCCCCCGCCCCGGACACCACCACTGTTCTTTTCACTTGTGTCACCGGAACAGCACCTGGCAGGGACAGTTTTCGGCTTTGGAAATTGACATGTGCAAGTCTTTCACTGCCATGGTAATTGTCACAGACATCTTTATTCAACTGCTCTAGCAATTCACACGAGCAATTCTTTTATCAGAAGAGCAAAAATTATTATCGTGCATAATTATTCAGCTGGTATGGCAATCACCACAGACAAGACTTTCACTTTCATAGCAGCCATGGCGCATATTATTTTACTGGCGTGGCAACTACTACAGGTGATTATTTTACTGGCGTGGCAACTACCACGGGTAATTCCTTTACTGGTATAAGAACACACACAGATAATTCCTTCACTCATAGTGCAACAAACACAGACTTTCTCTCATTGATACGGCAGTTGTCACGGACGATGTTTTGGTTTTTTATACTGCTGTGACAATAGCCGCAGGGCAGTTTTCTTTACTGGGACAGCAACTACCATGGACGGTTTCATTTTCATTGTTATAGCTATTGCTACGGACAGTTCGTTGTTTTTTTTTCTTTTCTTTTTTTTTACACAGCTATGGCAATCAATGCACAGAAGTATTGACGTGTGCTGGCCTATTGATTGGCATGCGTGCCTGGCAGTGCACGCACATGGTTTTTAGGTGTTTGTTCTGACCACACACGTGTCACCACCACCACGACCCATCCACACTGCCCTATGTATGTGTGTGTGTGTGTGTGTGTGTGTGTGTGATCGGTTGGCACACAGATGGGCTTTCCTTTCTTCAACATCAGGCAGCTGAGGTCAGTTACCGCACGCACAATTAACCCCCAAACCCACCCTCCATAAACCACCCTCCTTTCTCCTTCCCCTTCTCTCTCTGTCTCTCTGTGCCACCATGGGACCTTGACGATTAACTCATATCTTCTGTCCCTCCCCGCCCTCTCACTCCCCTAACTCCCCCCTCTCTGTCACTACTTCTCTCTCTCTCTCTCTCTCTCTCTCTCTCTCTCTCTCTCTATATATATATATATATATATATATGTGTGTGTGTGTGTGTGTGTGTGTGTGTGTGTGTGTGTGTGTGTGTGTGTGTGAAGTCATCATAACCAAGAGTTCGGTTCATCAATTCCCCCCCACCCCCACCTTCTCCCTCCATGGACGTTCCTCCCACATGGCCTGAGATGAAAAGGAATAAATAAACCAGTAGAAGAACGGAGATGGGTATCAGTGAAGCAGGTAATGTAAACTGCCAGGTTCTCACTGTCACTGATCACTGTACGGACCACACCAGTCACCATCACGACAAACACCGTATCGAACCTTTTCAGAGTTTCAAACCCTAGCGACTTCCATGCGAGTGGTACTCGCGAAATTTACCTGTGGGTGTGGTTACCCCTATCTTCTTAGGAGAAATCGGCAATTTGGGTCATCTTTTGATTTGCTTGTTTTATTGGTATGCCATGTTTGCTCTTTTGTTTACATCTTGACAAACAAGAAAAACCGGGAACAGACAAAAAATAGTCAAACAGAAGAAAGACCTTGTGAAACGGGTTAATTTTTTTTCCTGATTATAAAAATATAATCTAGTCATTAGAAACAGTAAACTAAGCTTCCTCACAATATGCGCTGAAATCCTATGGTCTGCTAAGGTCTCAGACTGTGGTCTTGTTTTCAGCCAAACAACCACAAAAGTATTCAATCATTAAAAAAAAGAAAAAAAAAGAAAAAAAAAGCATACAGCCATTACTTAGTGTTTGGTGAAGTAATTCTGACCACCATTCTACTTGGCCACTGATTCTGTCTGCTTGTTACCCAACTTTTCATAAGGGAAATAGTATATTTATCAATTTGAAACATTTCTTTTTGTTCATTCGCTCATTCATTTATTATCTACATAATCATAATATTCTTTAAAAAAAATATGTATTCGTTTATTTACTTTTCTCGTTAATAAGAACTCCAGCTTCAGCTAGAATCACAATAGCAGTAGCAGTTATAGTAGTAGTAGTAGTAGTAGTAGTAGTAGTACGAGGAGGAGGAGGAGGAGGGGGAAGAGGAGGGGGAGAAGAAGCAGTTTTCACCGTAGCAGCTGCCGTAGTACGACAGCGGCAGTAGTAGTATACCAGCACCATAAGCAAGGATTAAAGTAATAATAGCAGTAGTAGCAGCAGCAGTAGTAGTTGTGGTAGTGGCGGTGATAGTAGTGGTGGTGGTGGTGGTGGTAGTAGTAGTAGTAGCAGTCGTAGTAGCATCAGTAAAAGCAGCATCAGTATCTGTGGTAATGGAAGTAGTGACAGATTGTTTTGTAGACGTGTCAGCGGAAACGGCATTGGTTGAAAAACTCTCTATCTTTGACTGGATGGGGTTTGAGTGGGGGTGTACCATGGATCTCCACACCTCTCCCCTCAATGACCAGGTCAGGGTTCAGGTGGCTGGTAGCCGCTGTCCGCACAGGACAGTTAGGCGAGTGGTCAGTACTATATCTTTTTATATATATATATATATATATATATATATATATATATAGAGAGAGAGAGAGAGAGAGAGAGAGAGAGCTGTAGTCCTGAACACAGGTGTCTTCTCCACGCTGTGCTGATCATCCCCCCCTCCCCCTTTTCCTCCCAAGCCTCTCGCCTCGTCCTTGTGTCCAGCCATGCTCACCGTTTGACGTACCCCCCTCCCCATCTCCCCCTACACCACTTCATCTGCTGCAGTCTCAGCGCCGACCCACAGTCCACGGGACAGCCAGGACCTCAGCCCTATTCAGACAGCTAGGACCTCAGCCCTATTCGGATAGCCAGGACCTCAGCCCTATTCGGACACCAGGACCTCAGCCCTATTCGGACAGCCAGGACCTCAGCCCTATTCAGACAGCCAGGACCTCAGCCCTATTCGGACAGCCAGGACCTCAGCCCTATTCAGACAGCCAGGACCTCAGCCCTATTCGGACAGCCAGGACCTCAGCCAGGACCTCAGCCCTATTCAGACAGCTAGGACCTCAGCCAGGACCTCAGCCCTATTCAGACAGCCAGGACCTCAGCCCTATTCAGACAGCCAGGACCTCAGCCAGGACCTCAGCCCTATTCGGACAGCCAGGACCTCAGCCCTATTCAGACAGCCAGGACCTCAGCCAGGACCTCAGCCCTATTCAGACAGCCAGGACCTCAGCCCTATTCAGACAGCCAGGACCTCAGCCCTATTCAGACAGCCAGGACCTCAACCAGGACCTCAGCCCTATTCAGACAGCCAGGACCTCAGCCCTATTCGGACAGCCAGGACCTCAGCCCTATTCAGACAGCCAGGACCTCAGCCCTATTCGGACAGCCAGGACCTCAGCCAGGACCTCAGCCCTATTCAGACAGCCAGGACCTCAGCCCTACTCGGACAGCCAGGACCTCAGCCCTATTCAGCCAGGACCTCAGCCCTATTCAGACAGCCAGGACCTCAGCCAGGACCTCAGCCCTATTTGGACAGCCAGGACCTCAGCCCTATTCAGCCAGCCAGGACGTCAGCCCTATTCGGACAGCCAGGACCTCAGCCCTATTCAGACAGCCAGGACCTCAGCCCTATTCGGACAGCCAGGACCTCAGCCCTATTCAGACAGCCAGGACTTGCCCTTGGATCACGAGACGGACCTCCCAGCCGGACAGACAGCCAGGACTCACCCCCTCGAACAACGCAACCTTTATACAACACCAAGACCTGAACGCCTTGACCTCAAGGACAGGCCACAGCCAGCTCTACCAGTCCGAGTGGCAGTCAGGGCAGGACAGGGGCTGACATCTGGCGGCAATATGGCTTTGGTTTGGTGAGTGGCAGAGATGCAGGTAGCCATGTGCCTGACCACTGACTGCACACACTGGCTTCACCCGTGTTTACAGCACAAGGGGGTAGAGGTGGAGACCCATGGTACTATCACGTGAGCGTGCGAGTATGTGCATGTGTGTGTGTGTGTGTGTGTGTGTGTGTGTGCCTACAATTGTCACCATGCCCCACATATCGATAGAAGAAACAACAGCCCCAGTAGCAGTTGCAGTGTAACAGCAGTAGCAGCAGCAGTGTTATCAGTTGTAATTGTTGTCTCCAACAAAGAACCACTACACTGTTCTGATATGGAAATCACAGTACCACCAACCAGGGAGAAGGTATTCAAAGGAAAAGAATTAAGGTAATAAATAGTTCACAAATAAAGACAACATAAAATAATACATCTTTCAGTTTCAATCAGTCAGCTGCACCTTAATAATAATGAGGACAACAGGACCGTCTTGGCACTACAAAGATGAGGCTTGAAGCAGCAGAATGACAACACAACTCTTCGCCAGCACGGCCTCACAGCAGTCCACATCCACAACCACCACCACAAGATGAACAGCACCACACCACACAACGCGCAAAAAACACTTCTTCAAACAAGGTGGAATCCAAACAAATCTGTGACAGCACACAGCATAGCCAGCACCACGAACAGCCCAGTGGTTATTAAAACAAAGAGCTGTCTATAACAGGCACTGCCTGACAGCACCACAGCATGGCTTGTAGTCAGGCCACGCCCCCACCCCCACCCTGCCCGCCCACCCCCACAAGGCAGCCGTAGTGATTAACAGAGTGTCGACAGATGGTGAATACAACATCACGCCCTGCTGTTGTCACCACACAGAGCGCCCACCTGTCACGTGACACACAGACCCGGCCCACCTGACCTGACGGACTATCCACACCAGTCCCGCGTTTTGTTTGTCTCTTCTTTCTAGATTGTTTAGTTGTTTCAACTTGTTTTAACCCTCTTGTATTCTAGATTGTTTTGTTGTTTCAACTTGTTTTAACCCTCTTGTATTCTAGATTGTTTTGTTGTTTCAACTTGTTTTAACCCCCTTGTATTCTAGATTGTTTTGTTGTTTCAACTTGTTTTAACCCTCTTGTATTCTAGATTGTTTTGTTGTTTCAACTTGTTTTAACCCCCTTGTATTCTAGATTGTTTTGTTGTTTCAACTTGTTTTAACCCTCTTGTATTCTAGATTGTTTTGTTGTTTCAACTTGTTTTAACCCTCTTGTATTCTAGATTGTTTTGTTGTTTCAACTTGTTTTAACCCTCTTGTATTCTAGATTGTTTTGTTGTTTCAATTTGTTTTAACCCTTTTGTTTTCTTCCCTCGGAGGACGTGGGAATGATCATGGCAACAGCCGGCAGGGGTGTGGGTGGTGGAAGCGATTGTGTTATCACACGGATTATTGCCCCACCCTCTCTCCTCACACCCCACCTTCCCCACCCTTATGTTACAGTCAGGTCTTTCGCTGGACTGCTTCTCTCTCTCTCTCTCTCTCTCTCTCTCTCTGTGTGTGTGTGTGTGTGTGTGTGTGTGTGTGTGTGTGTAGTAATACTTCTTTCAACGTTCTATCACACAATGTGACCTAGACGATGTGTTGTCGTTGTTGTTGTCTTCAGTTTAATGTCTTTCCACTTGAAGTGATATTAGACGTAGACAATGTGTGTAAGTATGCGTGAGTGTGCGCGTACGCGTTTGTGTGTGTGTGTGTGTGTGTGTGTGTGTGTGTGTGTGAGTACGTGCTTACGCGCGCATATAAGTGCTCAGCGCATTCGTAATTGTATGCTTTTGTGTATCAGTCGAACGAACAGCCACACTTATCATACACCATTTTACGAACTGTATATACCCCCACAACCCCACCCCTCTTTGTTTGATGGGTATGCATACACATGTGTACCAACTACATTAAAAAAAAGTCCCCCAATTGTCAACAGCTTCATGAATATAGCCCTGTTAAAAACATTCAGTTTGTCAATCTGATCCCACGACAAACGTGATTTACATTGTAACAGATGGTATGGTATGGCACACACTGAGTTCACACATACCTACCCTGGTCACTATAACAAGCCTGTCAGCTGCAACATGTAACTACTACTACAGGCGGAGTTTAACGACCTATTGGCGTCTACACCCTTAAGGTCAAGTTTGTTCGGTTGGAGTTGTTTACATGTAACTCTTGGTCTACGGTATATGTAAGCAGTACAACTGGTCTATTATCAACCTTACTAACCTTATACACCTATCATAATGTCTTCAGATAAATGGCAGTACACTGGCAAGTGTGTGTTGTAAGCTTTGACACGACAGATTGTCTTTTGTTGGTCCTCCAACCAGTTTGGATGAACATTCTCAAAACACATCTATTCAGTCAATACGAACAAAATAGTATCTGTCCCTTTTTTTTACCTAGAATCCATGCTCGCGCGGGTGAGAGAGAGAGAGAGAGAGAGAGAGAGAGAGAGAGAGAGAGAGAGAGAGAGAGAGAGAGAGAGAGACAGACAGACAGACAGACAGACAGACAGACAGACAGACAGATAGAGAGAGAGAGAAAGAGAGAAAGAGAGAGAGTGTGTGTGTGTGATTCCTTTCGCCATTGTTCCCCTTTCTCATTTCATCCAGACGTCGATTCTATTTTTCGTTTTAAATGTCATACGCTTTGGGCCGTCGGAAAAGCGCTGTATAACTGCCCAATCATCATCATAATCATCATCATCATCCATTATTATAATAATTATAACAAATAAACACATGAATGCATAAATAAATTGATTAATAGATAAATAATTTAATAGATGAATAGTTAAACTTGCTCTGGGGGTTTTGTGATGGATTCGTGTTCCTGAACCGTTAAGGTAAAGTTGAATTTCACGATTTCTTTATGAATCTCTCAGATCTGACTCTACTGTTCCCATTGATCGTGATTCCATATCAATGAAGCAGTCTGTATGTCAGGAAAATACGGACGTTTTTCCTTCCCCTCTTTACGTATATGGAATGTTCTTTTGTGTATCTACGAACGAACACAGGCGAATGGGCTGTTACAATAATGTAGTACCAGACAGTGTACAGTATAATCTCAGAGCTCTGGCATTCCAACACATAACATTGTCCAGTAATTGACACGCTCCAGTGACACTATTGACCAGTGACTCAGTGTTATCGGTGGTTCCCCTTCCCCATCAATCCCGGCTGGCACAAAACACATATCCCTACATGCTGTCTGGAGACCCTGAATCTAACTGAACACTGTGGTCTGCACGTGCAGCACAGCACAGCACAGCACAGCACTCACTGTCCTGTGTCGTGTGTGTGGAGGGTCAGGTGACAGGCAGAGAAGGGGGATCATGTGCACACACACACACACACACACACATCAAAACAGAGACAAGACGCCACCTCCTCCTCTCTCTCCCACCTCCAACCTTCCCTCTTCCTTCCCACACCTTTCGCTTTCTGATGGTGAGCACACATGCCATTCCTTCCTGCAGTCCGTTCCACCCTGCTCTGTCTGTCACGGAGGTCCAGATTAAAGATGGCACCTGCCGTGTGAAGCGACATTAGTTGGCCTGTAAAATATTGTCCCTCCCTCCCCACGTCTACACTGCTGTCAGTAAAATACTGTCCCTCTCTCACAACCTTCACACTGCTGTCTGTAAAATACAGTCCCTCTCTCCCAACCTCCGCACTGCTGTCTATAAAATACTGTCCCTCTCTCCCCACCTCCACACTGCTGTCTGTAAAATACTGTCCCTCACTCCCCACCTCCACACGGCTGTCTGTAAAATACTGTCCCTATCTCCCCACCTCTACACTGCTGTCTGTAAAATATGGTCCCTCTCTTCCAACCTCCACACTGTTGTCTGTAAAATACTGTCCTTTTCTCCCAACCTCCACATTGCTGTCTGTAAAATACTGTCCCTCTCTCCCAACCTCCCACTGCTGTCTGTAAAATACTGTCCCTCTCTCCCAACCTCCACACTGCTGTCTGTAAAATACTGTCCCTCTCTCACAACCTCCACACAGCTGCCTGTAAGATACTGTCCCTCTCTACGACCCTCCACACTGCTGTCTGTAGAATACTGCCCATCTCTATCCACCTCCACATTGCTGTCTGTAAAATACTGTCCCTCTCTCTCCCAAACTCCACACAGCTGTCTGTAAAATACTGTCCCTTTCTCCCAACCTCCACACGGCTGTCTGTAAAATACTGTCCCTCTCTTCCCATCGCCACACTGCTGTCTGTAAAATACTGTCCCTCTCTCCCCACCTCCACACTGCTGTCTGTAAAATGCTGTCCTTCTCTCTCCCAAACTCCACACTGCTGTCTGTAAAATACTGTCCCTTTCTCCCAACCTCCACACTGCTGTCTGTAAAATACTGTCCCTCTCTCCCCACCTCCACATTGCTGTCTGTAAAATACTGTCCCTCTCTCCCCACCTCCACACTGCTGTCTGTAAAATACTGTCCCTCTCTCACAACCTCCACACTGCTGTCTGTAAAATACTGTCCCTCTCTACGACCCTCCACACTGCTGTCTGTAGAATACTGCCCATCTCTATCCACCTCCACATTGCTGTCTGTAAAATACTGTCCCTCTCTCCCCACCTCCACACTGCTGTCTGTAAAATACTGTCCCTCTCTCACAACCTCCACACAGCTGCCTGTAAGATACTGTCCCTCTCTACGACCCTCCACACTGCTGTCTGTAGAATACTGCCCATCTCTATCCACCTCCACATTGCTGTCTGTAAAATACTGTCCCTCTCTCTCCCAAACTCCACACAGCTGTCTGTAAAATACTGTCCCTTTCTCCCAACCTCCACACGGCTGTCTGTAAAATACTGTCCCTCTCTTCCCATCGCCACACTGCTGTCTGTAAAATACTGTCCCTCTCTCCCCACCTCCACACTGCTGTCTGTAAAATGCTGTCCTTCTCTCTCCCAAACTCCACACTGCTGTCTGTAAAATACTGTCCCTTTCTCCCAACCTCCACACTGCTGTCTGTAAAATACTGTCCCTCTCTCCCCACCTCCACATTGCTGTCTGTAAAATACTGTCCCTCTCTTCCCACCTCCACACGGCTGTCTGTAAAATACTGTCCATCTCTTCCCATTGCCACACTGCTGTCTGTAAAATACTGTCCCTCTCTCCCCACCTCCATACTGCTGTCTATAAAATACTGTCCCTCTCTCCCAACCTCCACCCTGCCGTCTGTAAAATACTGTCCCTCTCTCCCCACCTCCATATTGCTGTCTGTAAAATACTGTCCCTCTCTTCCCATTGCCACACTGCTGTCTGTAAAATACTGTCCCTCTCTCCCCACCTCCACACTGCTGTCTATAAAATACTGTCCCTCTCTCCCAACCTCCACACTGCTGTCTGTAAAATATTGTCCCTCTCTCCCCAGCTCCACACTGCTGTCTGTAAAATACTGTCCCTCTCTCCCCACCTCCACACTGCTGTCTGTAAAATACTGTCCCTCTCTCCCCAGCTCCACACTGCTGTCTGTAAATGACTGTCCCTCTCTCCCAACCTCCAACTGCTGTCTGTAAAATACTGTTCCTCTCTACCCACTCCACACTGCTGTCTGTAAAATACTGTCCCTTTCTCCTCACCTCCCACTGCTGTCTGTAAAATACTGTCCCTCTCTCCCCACCTCTACACTGCTGTCTGTAAAATACTGTCCCTCTCTCCCTACCTCCACACTGCTGTCTGTAAAATACTGTCCCTTTCTCTTCACCACCCACCCCTTTCTCTCCCCACCTCTGCGCTGCTGTCTGTAAAATACTGTCCCTCTCTCTCCCATACTCCACACTGCTGTCTGTAAAATACTGTCCCTTTCTCCTCACATCCCACTGCTGTCTGTAAAATACTGTCCCTCTATCCCAACCTCCACACTGCTGTCTGTAAAATACTGTCCCTCTCTCCCCACCGCCACACTGCTATCTGTAAAATACTGTCCGTCTCTCTTCACCTCTCACTGCTGTCTATTTTGCTCTCAGAAAAACAAACTAATGTCCACCTTGTGTGGTTTTAACATAACGTTAGTTTTGTTTTTTTTCCTAAACACCACCCAGTCACACCCCCCCAAAAAAGAATAAAATTATACAGCAAAGAAGTTTAGGTTCTTTTCACCAAAAGAGAGAGAAAGAAAGAAAGAAAGAAAGAAAGAAAGAAGGAAAGAAAGAAAAAGATCATTACCGCTTGCAAGGTCCAGGTCCTTTCTCCTTTTTATCCCGAGGTTTTTTTTCCCTTTCTTTTTATCTCTATTCCGTACATTTCTTTTAGGTACAATAGACATGGTCCCCTTCACTTCCAACCCCCATCCACGACCTATGAGCTGCTTCCTTTTATATGGAAAATCAAGTTCTTTTAGAAAGACCACTACTACTACTGTTGCTGCTACTGCTGCTGTTGTTGTTGCTGCTGCTACTACCACTATTATCATGAGTGCTGCTGCTGCTACTGCTGCTGTTGTTGTTGCTGCTGCTACTACCACTATTATCATGAGTGCTGCTGCTGCTACTGCTGCTGTTGTTGTTGCTGCTGCTACTACCACTATTATCATGAGTATTGCTGCTGCTACTGCTGCTGTTGTTGTTGCTGCTGCTACTACCACTATTATCATGAGTGTTGCTGCTGCTACTGCTGCTGTTGTTGTTGCTGCTGCTGCTACCACTATTATCATGAGTGTTGTTGCTGCTGCTGCTGCCACTATTATCATGAGTGTTGCAGCTGCTGCTGCTACTACCACTATTATCATGAGTGTTGCAGCTGCTGCTGCAACTGCCACTATTATCATGAGTGTTGCAGCTGCTGCTGCTACTACCACTATTATCATGAGTGTTGCAGCTGCTGCTGCTACTACCACTATTATCATGAGTGTTGCAGCTGCTACTGCTGCTGCTGCTACTACCACTATTATCATGAGTGTTGCAGCTGCTACTGCTGCTGCTGCTGCTACCACTATTATCATGAGTGTTGCAGCTGCTGCTGCTACTACCACTATTATCATGAGTGTTGCAGCTGCTGCTGCTACTGCCACTATTATCATGAGTGTTGCAGCTGCTGCTGCTACTACCACTATTATCATGAGTGTTGCAGCTGCTACTGCTGCTGCTGCTACTACCACTATTATCATGAGTGTTGCAGGTGCTGCTGCTGCTGGTACCACTATTTTCACAAGTGTTGCTACTGCTGCTACTACCACTATTATCATGAACGTTGCTACTGCTGCTACCACTATTATCATGAGTGTTGTTGCTGCTGCTACTGCCACTATTATCATGAGCTGCTGCTGCTGCTGTTACCACTATTATCATGAGTGTTGCTGCTACTGCTGCTACTAACACTATTATCATGAGTGTTGTTGTTGCTGCTGCTACTACCACTATTATCACGAGTGTTGCTGCTACTGCTGCTACTACCGCTATTATCATGAGTGTTGCTGCTACTGCTGCTACTACCGCTATTATCATGAGTGTTGCTGCTACTGCTGCTACTACCACTATTATCACGAGTGTTGCTGCTACTGCTGCTACTACCGCTATTATCATGAGTGTTGCTGCTACTGCTGCTACTACCACTATTATCACGAGTGTTGCTGCTACTGCTGCTGCTACCACTATTATCATGAGTGTTGCTGCTGCTGCTGCTGCTACTACCACTATTATAATGAGTGTTGCTGCTGCTACTACTACCACTATTATCATGAGTGTTGCTGCTGCTGCTGCTGCTACTAACACTATTATCACGAGTGTTGCTGCTGCTGCTGCTACTACCACTATTATCATGAGTGTTGCTGCTGCTGCTGCTGCTGCTGCTGCTACCACTATTATCATGAGTGTTGCTGCTGCTGCTGCTGCTGCTGCTACTACCACTATTATAATGAGTGTTGCTGCTGCTGCTACTACCACTATTATCATGAGTGTTGCTGCTGCTGCTGCTGCTGCTGCTACTAACACTATTATCACGAGTGTTGCTGCTGCTGCTGCTACTACCATTATTATCATGAGTGTTGCTGCTGCTGCTGCTACCACTATTATCATGAGTGTTGCTGCTACTGCTGCTGCTACCACTATTATCATGAGTGTTGCTGCTACTGCTGCTGCTACCACTATTATCATGAGTGTTGCTGCTGCTGCTGCTGCTGCTGCTGCTACTACCACTATTATAATGAGTGTTGCTGCTGCTACTACTACCACTATTATCATGAGTGTTGCTGTTGCTGCTACTTCCACTATTATCATGAGTGTTGCTGCTGCTACTACTACCACTATTATCATGAGTGTTGCTGCTGCTGCTGCTACCACTATTATCATGAGTGTTGCTACTGCTGCTACTACTATTATCATGAGTGTTGCTGCTGCTACTGCTACTACCACTATTATCATGAGTGTTGCTGCTACTTCTGCCACTACCACTATTATCATGAGTGTTGTTGCAGCTGCTACTGCCACTATTATCATGAGTGTTGCTGTTGCTACTGCTACTACCACTATTATCATGAGTGTTGCTGCTACTTCTGCCACTACCACTATTATCATGAGTGTTGTTGCAGCTGCTACTACCACTATTATCATGAGTGTTGCTGTTGCTACAGCTACTACCACTATTATCATGAGTGTTGCTGCTGCTACTGCTACTGCCACTATCATCATGAGTGTTGCTGTTGCTACTGCTACTACCACTATTATCATGAGTGTTGCTGCTACCGCTGGTACTACTACTATTATCTTGAGTGTTGCTGCTACTACCACTATTATCATTATCATGAGTGTTGCTGCTGCTGCTACTATCACTATCATCATGAGTGTTGCTGCTACTGCTGCTACTACCACTATTATCATGAGTGTTGCTACTGCTACTGCTACTAGCTGCAGTTGAGGACCAGTCATGAGGACCACAACATGCTGTGTGTCATGGTGTTATCAGTTCAGGACCAGTCATGAGGACCACAACATGCTGTGTGTCATGGTGTTATCAGTTCAGGACCAGTGACAGGTTGCTGCCACAAGCTGCTGTCTGGTGACGTCGCCCGGTCCCGTGTGCTCTGTGCAGTGCTGAGCTCCGTCACTGTCTGACATCATCCACAGTGTGACACTAGGTTGTCTTTACCCAGTTTGACATCATCCACAGTGTGACACTAGGTTGTCTTTACCCTGTCTGACATCATCCACAGTGTGACACTAGGTTGTCTTCACCCTGTCTGACATCAGTCACAATGTGACACTAGGTTGTCTTTACCCTGTCTGACATCAGTCACAATGTGACACTAGGTTGTCTTTACCCAGTCTGACATCATCCACAGTGTGACACTAGGTTGTCTTTACCCTGTCTGACATCATCCACAATGTGACACTAGGTTGTCTTTACCCTGTCTGACATCATCCACAGTGTGACACAAGGTTGTCTTTACCCTGTCTGACATCAGTCACAATGTGACACTAGGTTGTCTTTACCCTGTCTGACATCAGTCACAATGTGACACTAGGTTGTCTTTACCCTGTCTGACATCATCCACAGTGTGACACAAGGTTGTCTTTACCCTGTCTGACATCATCCACAGTGTGACACAAGGTTGTCTTTACCCTGTCTGACATCAATCACAATGTAACACTAGGTTGTCTTTACCCTGTCTGACATCAGTCACAATGTGACACTTGGTTGTCTTTACCCTGTCTGACATCATCCACAGTGTGACACAAGGTTGTCTTTACCCTGTCTGACATCAGTCACAATGTGACACTTGGTTGTCTTTACCCTGTCTGACATCAGTCACAGTGTGACACAAGGTTGTCTTTACCCTGTCTGACATCAGTCACAATGTGACACTAGGTTGTCTTTACCCTGTCTGACATCAGTCATAATGTGACACTAGGTTGTCTTTACCCTGTCTGACATCATCCACAGTGTGACACTTGGTTGTCTTCATCCTGTCTGACATCAGTCACAATGTGACACTAGGTTGTCTTTACCCTGTCTGACATCATCCACAGTGTGACACAAGGTTGTCTTTACCCTGTCTGACATCAGTCACAATGTGACACTTGGTTGTCTTCATCCTGTCTGACATCAGTCACAATGTGACACTAGGTTGTCTTTACCCTGTCTGACATCATCCACAGTGTGACACAAGGTTGTCTTTACCCTGTCTGACATCAGTCACAATGTGACACTTGGTTGTCTTCATCCTGTCTGACATCAGTCATAATGTGACACTAGGTTGTCTTTACCCTGTCTGACATCATCCACAGTGTGACACAAGGTTGTCTTTACCCTGTCTGACATCAGTCACAATGTGACACAAGGTTGTCTTTACCCTGTCTGACATCAGTCACAATGTGACACTAGGTTGTCTTTACCCTGTCTGACATCATCCACAGTGTGACACAAGGTTGTCTTTACCCTGTCTGACATCAGTCACAATGTGACACTTGGTTGTCTTCATCCTGTCTGACATCAGTCACAATGTGACACTAGGTTGTCTTTACCCTGTCTGACATCATCCACAGTGTGACACTTGGTTGTCTTCATCCTGTCTGACATCAGTCACAATGTGACACTAGGTTGTCTTTACCCTGTCTGACATCATCCACAGTGTGACACAAGGTTGTCTTTACCCTGTCTGACATCAGTCACAATGTGACACTAGGTTGTCTTTACCCTGTCTGACATCAGTCACAATGTGACACTAGGTTGTCTTTACCCTGTCTGACATCATCCACAGTGTGACACTTGGTTGTCTTTACCCTGTCTGACATCAGTCACAATGTGACACTAGGTTGTCTTTACCCTGTCTGACATCAGTCACAATGTGACACTTGGTTGTCTTTACCCTGTCTGACATCAGTCACAATGTGACACTAGGTTGTCTTTACCCTGTCTGACATCAGTCACAATGTGACACTAGGTTGTCTTTACCCTGTCTGACATCATCCACAGTGTGACACAAGGTTGTCTTTACCCTGTCTGACATCAGTCACAATGTGACACTAGGTTGTCTTTACCCTGTCTGACATCAGTCACAATGTGACACTAGGTTGTCTTTACCCTGTCTGACATCATCCACAGTGTGACACAAGGTTGTCTTTACCCTGTCTGACATCATCCACAGTGTAACACTAGGTTGTCTTTACCCTGTCTGACATCATCCACAGTGTAACACTAGGTTGTCTTTACCCTGTCTGACATCAGTCACAATGTGACACTAGGTTGTCTTTACCCTGTCTGACATCAGTCACAATGTGACACTAGGTTGTCTTTACCCTGTCTGACATCATCCACAGTGTGACACTAGGTTGTCTTTACCCTGTCTGACATCATCCACAGTGTAACACTAGGTTGTCTTTACCCTGTCTGACATCAGTCACAATGTGACACTAGGTTGTCTTTACCCTGTCTGACATCAGTCACAATGTGACACTAGGTTGTCTTTACCCTGTCTGACATCAGTCACAATGTGACACTAGGTTGTCTTTACCCTGTCTGACATCAGTCACAATGTGACACTAGGTTGTCTTTACCCTGTCTGACATCAGTCACAATGGGACACTAGGTTGCCTTTACCCTGTCTGACATCAGTCACAATGTGACACTAGGTTGTCTTTACCCTGTCTGACATCAGTCACAATGGGACACTAGGTTGCCTTTACCCTGTCTGACATCAGTCACAATGTGACACTAGGTTGTCTTTACCCTGTCTGACATCAGTCACAATGTGACACAAGGTTGTCTTTACCCTGTCTGACATCAGTCACAATGGGACACTAGGTTGCCTTTACCCTGTCTGACATCAGTCACAATGTGACACTAGGTTGTCTTTACCCTGTCTGACATCAGTCACAATGGGACACTAGGTTGTCTTTACCCTGTCTGACATCATCCACAGTGTGACACAAGGTTGTCTTTACCCTGTCTGACATCATCCACAGTGTGACACAAGGTTGCCTTTACCCTGCACCGTCCGTCTTTGGAAAACATGTGTGCAGGTGGGAGTGTGAGCACATACGAGCACACACACACACACACACACACACACACACACACACACACACACACATGTGATCAGGCGCGTTAAAAACAACAACAACAACAACAACAACAAAACCCGCTACACGCATGCATGCACAAACACACCCGCACATACCTACTTTCCTGACTACCTACATGTATACATATATGCATACATACACACGATCAACAAAAAATGTAACGCTAGTCTCGGTCTCAGTAGAAGAGTCCACTTCGATGGAAAACAAAACTGCAGACAATAAAAGAAAAAAGTGCACAAAATGGGTAACGCTCTCAGTGCAGCGACGCGCTCTCCCTGGGGAGAGCAGCCTGAATTTCACACTGAGAAATCTTGTGAGACAGAAACAATGATATAATATAATACAAGACAAGACAATAAAATATTGTTCTGATAAAAGAGTCTTTAAAAATCTGAAAATTAATTACGATAAAAGTCGCACAAATCCTGACTAGTTCATGAAAAATGTGTTTTGGCATCATTAGCATTATCACCATGCTAGTCATTACCGTCATTGATATCACAATCCCCATCATCCTAGTGGTCGTTTTTGTCATAATGCGGCATCAATGTCCCTGTTGCTTCCGAAAACGGAGTATGCCTGCCTGACTCAACAATGAGACAAAACACACAAAGCCCATGGCCCGGTCACGTGCATAAGAGTGAAAGTGCATCAAGAGATGCAGGCCATGAAGCACGCTGTGTATCATCAACATGAAAACAGCCCAAGTACATGTGACCAGGTGGGTTGCAGGGGGGGCGTGGGGTGGCAGGCAGGACAGGGGGACAGCACTCCCTGTCCACCACCCTGAAGGCTGTGAGGGTCACTGTCCTCACTGCAGTGTTGTCAGGGCTCGCCACATACATCTGTCAGCTACTACCTGTTGTATAATACTTCTGTCAGCTACTGCCTGTCGTATAATACTTCTGTCAGCACTGCCTGTCGTATAATACTTCTGTCAGCATTACCTGTCGTATAATACTTCTGTCAGCACTACCTGTCGTAGAATACGTCTGTCAGCCACTGCCTGTCGTATAATACTTCTGTCAGCCACTGCCTGTCGTATAATACTTCTGTCAGCCACTGCCTGTTGTATAATACTTCTGTCAGCCACTGCCTGTTGTATAATACTTCTGTCAGCACTACCTGTCGTATAATACTTCTGTCAACCACTGCCTGTTGTATAATACTTCTGTCAGCCACTGCCTGTTGTATAATACTTCTGTCAGCCACTGTCTGTCGTATATATCACTGATTCAGGGACGTCTTTGACCATGGCATACATCTGATTAAAAGAACAGAAAACAAACAAAGAAACAAACAAACCAAAACAAAAACAGTATTTGGGCTTGGAGCCTTCTTCCGGCAGTTTCATTGACAGATTTACCACACCCCATTCCTCTCCCCCCCCCCCCTCCCAAGAATGCTTCAAGCCCAAATATTGTTTCTTTGTTTGTTTTCAAGTAAAATGTATCCCACGGTTGAATACGTTCCTGAATGTTGAATGTTGCCTGTCAGGTTCCACCATCCCGAGGATGACGTGTAGAGTAGCGGTGCTCATGGCGACTGGAGTTTGTACCGTCTGTGGTTCTGTCCCTGCTGCTGGGGCTTCTGCTGTTGCTGCTGCTACCTCATACTACTTCTGCTACTACTGTTGCTGTAGCTGTTGCTACCTCATGCTACTGCTGCTACTACTGTTGCTGTTGCTACCTCATACTACTGCTGCTACTACTGTTGCTGTTGCTGTTGCTACCTCATACTACTGCTGCTACTACTGTTGCTGTTGCTACCTCATACTACTGCTGCTACTACTGTTGCTGTTGCTGTTGCTACCTCATACTACTGCTGCTACTACTGTTGCTGTAGCTGTTGCTGCTGCTGCAACAAATACTGCTGTTACTACTTTTAAATCACTCAGTTCGGCCAGTCCTCTCTTCTCCTCTACACAGACCCCTCGGGTGTCCAGTGGGTGTCTGAATGACCCAACCTTTAGCTTCCGTCGTCAGAATTGTGGTATTCTTTGTCAACATTCACTTCTTCAGTATAAGAGCCTTCCGCTTGCAATATTTTGATGATGGTAATTGGGGTGAAACGCTGTTAACGTCGTCTCTTTCGCCGTTCGTATGGAGAGAGTTAAACTTTTGTTTTGTCCGGAGTCTAAAGTTTGGCGTTGTGGTTCAGTTTTAATGCACAGTGCAGACAATGCGCGGCGACCAGAGAGGGTTTGTGGGCAGTGGTGAACCAGGAGCGGCACACGCCCCATTTGTGCCGTGAAGGGTCATGTATTATTCATCTGATGGGGACACGCAGGCCGTGGTCATACCATGTCTGGTGTGAACCTTCACTGTAACCAGCGGCTTGGACCCTAGTGTTGGTGTGCATCCAGGGGTAAAGTACTGTGTTGGTCTGCGGTGAAAGGGCAACAGTACACTGCGCTCTGCTACACTACGCCCTGCTACATTTCGCTATGCTACACTACGTTATGCTACACTACGCCCTGCTACATTTCGCTATGCTACACTACGTTATGCTACAATTCGCTCTGCTACACTACGCTCTGCTGCACTACGTTAAGCTACACTACGCTAAGCTACACTACTTTATGCTACATTATACTATGCTACACTGTGCTACACTACGCTCTGCTACACTAAGCTAGCTACACCACGCTACACTTTACTTCACTCTAAATTACAACACACTACATTAATCCACACCTAGCTGCGCTACATTCCACTATATCATTCTACACCTATGTCATAATTATTACACCTCGTTACAACTTCATCACACACTGGCACATACAAACATACAGATGCAAACCCATACGCACGTACGCATAGGCTAACTAACTAACTGACTGACTGACTGACTGATTGACTAATTAACTGACTGACTAAAAACATCAACAAAAAAACACACCCTCTTTTACATGTATTATTTCACACACACACACACACACACACACACACACACACACACACACACACATACACACACTTGTCTCTTTCTGAACTCCTCCATATCTACACTCCTTCACAACTCTTCTTCCGATACTCCACTTCTCAGGATACCTCAAGTCAGAACGAAGACCTTTTTCGGTCCTAACTCTTTCTTTCAAGCCCACAAGACGTGGAGCACACTCCTTGACAACCTCCGACACTGACTCACTCACTTTTCTTTTTAAAAATTTTTTAAATTTTTTTTTTTTTAAGAGAATGGAAAAGTGGGAACCGGGAGGGGGGTGAGGGAGAGATGGGGATGGAGGGAGGGGGGAAGGTAGTGGGATGCAGACTTCAAAGAAAGGAAACTCATCTCTCATCTCAGCAATAGCTTGTCCATCCAGAGTATACCTACTCAGGTACATGTGGTTTGCTTGACTGCGTGTGTATGCATAATTAATTATGTAATTATGCAAATGTATGTTAATATGTGTTAAGTCGTGTGTGTGTGTGTGTGTGTGTGTGCGTGTGTGGGGAGGGGAGCGAGTTGTGGGGGGGAGGGGATTGTGTGTACTTGTGTTTATGCATACATGTGTGTGTGTGTGTGTGTGTGTGTGTGTGTGCGCGCATATGTTTCCTGTGCCCATGTGTGTGCGTGAAGTCTGCTAGTTACATTTTGTTAATATGTAACATTGATGTGATGTATAATGGATGAAAGCATGTGTTCTGTAAAGCACTTAGAGAGCAGGTTTCTGGATAGTGTCCTGTGTAAGTATCCATGATGCTGATGGTGATGATGATGATGATGATTATCATTATTATATCATCACAACCATTATCGTTATTATATTATTACTATTATTATTATTATCATTATTAATATTGTTGTTATTGCTGTTATTTCAAGTGGAGACCAAACCACCAGTCACGGCAGCTCGCGCAGCAGCAGTCCGCGAAATCTCTCAACCGATGAGGTAGCACGCACGCGCACCATGAATTATGCATGTCCTCTAATGCACGCTGCCACTCCCCCGACACCCCCCCCCCAGCTCACCACCCCCACCCCGCACTGACTCTACACGTGCAATAGAGGATAACCCGACAAAGGGGTGTGTGTGTGTGTGTGTGTGTGTTTCCGACGCAAGTTACAAGATAGAATGAGACGGGGTGGGTGATTTGGCTGGTAGTTAAGTTCTGTGTGAACATGGGGTGGGTGATTTGGCTGGTAGTTAAGTTCTGTGTGAACAAGGGATGGGTGATTTGGCTGGTAGTTAAGTTCTGTGTGAACAAGGGATGGGTGATTTGGCTGGTAGTTAAGTTCTGTGTGAACATGGGGTGGGTGATTTGGCTGGTAGTTAAGTTCTGTGTGAACAAGGGATGGGTGATTTGGCTGGTAGTTAAGTTCTGTGTGAACAAGGGATGGGTGATTTGGCTGGTAGTTAAGTTCTGTGTGAACATGGGGTGGGTGATTTGGCTGGTAGTTAAGTTCTGTGTGAACAAGGGATGGGTGATTTGGCTGGTAGTTAAGTTCTGTGTGAACATGGGGTGGGTGATTTGGCTGGTAGTTAAGTTCTGTGTGAACATGGGGTGGGTGATTTGGCTGGTAGTTAAGTTCTGTGTGAACATGGGGTGGGTGATTTGGCTGGTAGTTAAGTTCTGTGTGAACATGGGGTGGGTGATTTGGCTGGTAGTTAAGTTCTGTGTGAACAAGGGATGGGTGATTTGGCTGGTAGTTAAGTTCTGTGTGAACATGGGGTGGGTGATTTGGCTGGTAGTTAAGTTCTGTGTGAACAAGGGATGGGTGATTTGGCTGGTAGTTAAGTTCTGTGTGAACAATGGGTGGGTGATTTGGCTGGTAGTTAAGTTCTGTGTGAACATGGGGTGGGTGATTTGGCTGGTAGTTAAGTTCTGTGTGAACAAGGGATGGGTGATTTGGCTGGTAGTTAAGTTCTGTGTGAACAAGGGATGGGTGATTTGGCTGGTAGTTAAGTTCTGTGTGAACAAGGGATGGGTGATTTGGCTGGTAGTTAAGTTCTGTGAGCAAGGGATGGGTGATTTGGCTGGTAGTTAAGTTCTGTGAGCAAGGGGCCGTGAAATTATCTTTGAAGAAAGATTTTGTTTTTCAGAGTAGTTGTTATGTCGATGTTCAAGAGTTTGTCTTTCTTTTTCTGTGGGAAGGTGTGTGTGTGTGTGTGTATGTGTGTGTGTGTGTGTGTGTGTGTGTGCGCGCGCGCGCGCGCGCGACTGTGTGTGTGTGTGTGTGTGTGTGTGTGTGTGTTCACTCTCCCCCTCCCTTTCGTGATTGTGCGAGCACGCATACGCAATTCTGCATGATCTATTTCATGTACATGTGATTGCGTACGTGCGACACACGTGTACATGTGTGACCAGTTGGTAGGAGTAGCCACTCAGTGACTATGTGTACTTCATGTTTGGTAATTTTAGTGACATGAAGTATGTAACTTTGCTGTGCAACACTGGTATTGTTGGTGACATGAAGTATGTAACTTTGCTGTGCAACACTGGTATTGTTGGTGACATGAAATGTGTAACACTGCTGTGTAACACTGGTATTGTTGGTGACATGAAATGTGTAACACTGCTGTATAACACTGGTATTGTTGGTGACATGAAATGTGTAACACTGCTGTGTAACACTGGTATTGTTGGTGACATGAAATGTGTAACACTGCTGTATAACACTGGTATTGTTGGTGACATGAAATGTGTAACACTGCTGTGTAACACTGGTATTGTTGGTGACATGAAATGTGTAACACTGCTGTATAACACTGGTATTGTTGGTGACATGAAATGTGTAACACTGCTGTGTAACACTGGTATTGTTGGTGACATGAAATGTGTAACACTGCTGTATAACACTGGTATTGTTGGTGACATGAAATGTGTAACACTGCTGTGTAACACTGGTATTGTTGGTGACATGAAATGTGTAACACTGCTGTGTAACACTGGTATTGTTGGTGACATGAAATGTGTAACACTGCTGTATAACACTGGTATTGTTGGTGACATGAAATGTGTAACACTGCTGTGTAACACTGGTATTGTTGGTGACATGAAATGTGTAACACTGCTGTGTAACACTGGTATTGTTGGTGACATGAAATGTGTAACACTGCTGTGTAACACTGGTATTGTTGGTGACATGAAATGTGTAACACTGCTGTGTAACACTGGTATTGTTGGTGACATGAAATATGTAACACTGCTGTGTAACACTGGTATTGGTGACATGAAATATGTAACACTGCTGTGTAACACTGGTATTGTTGGTGACATGAAATGTGTAACACTGCTGTGTAACACTGGTATTGTTGGTGACATGAAATGTGTAACACTGCTGTGTAACACTGGTATTGGTGACATGAAATATGTAACACTGCCTCACCACGGGCTGTCTTAAAATAAAAACACATCTTTTGCGTACGTGCGTGGGTAAGCGCGTGCGTGCTCTCTCTCTCTCTCTCTCTCTCTCTCTCTGTCCATGAAGGGAGACAGGCTGACAGGACAGACGGACAATGGAGGCGGACAAAGCAGTCAGGTTTGTCAGTGTTGTGTATTGTGTTGGGTGAAGAGGAAGCGCTGAGGCGTGTTCACATTCAGCCCACACATCAATACACGCACCTGCTGTCACGTGCATATTATGACTGACAGAGTCATGTGACTGAAAGTGACAATACCAGTTCGGGGGAGGGGGGGTGAGGATGGGGGCAAGAGAATGGAAAAGTGGGAACCGGGAGGGGGGTGAGGGAGAGAGGGGGAAGGAGGGAGGGGGAAGGTAGTGGGATGCAGACTTCAAAGAAAGAAAACGAACTAAACGAAACAAAGAGAAGAGTTTCGTTTCAAGAGAGAAGTGGAAGAAGCATATAAGCATTACTTTTTACACACAGTCACCCGGTGTAACAGGCCAGATCTTACCCTGGTCAGATGTTACCCTGTAAGAACTGGCCTGGGCTACATCTTACCAGGGGTAATGTTTGGCCTAGGCCAGTTTATATCCCCTGGGCCATTTCTTACCCCCTCTCTTTTTCTCTGAAATACATTGATATTTGAAGAGTGCCAAGATGGACAACATTAGAATGAAGGGTATTTGAACTGCGAGGAATATATTTCACACAATAGTTATTACCAATGGGCTTTTATTCAAAACTGGAAAGTTATCAATGAACTTGTTGCTTGGATAAAACTGTTGTTTTATTTGCAATTAAAATTTTCGATATGGAACACCCGTTTTAATTGATATTATCTTTGAACATGAAGTTCGTTCCTAGAGACGTTCAGTCGCTCTGATGTACAGTGACTGCTTTTGATGAATTATGCTAAGTAATCTTGAGTTGGAAATAGAAAGAGGGAGACGTAGTGGCTCACCACGAGAGTTTGCAAGGTTTGTAATATGGCTGTGATTGGGGATGACTTCTATCTTATAATGAAATGCACAAAGTATAATGACTTCCGAGGCAAGCGTGTGCATGAAAAAATATTTGTCTCCGAAGTCGGTTTTCATTTTTGTATTGTTTTTTGTTTGTTTGTTCGTAGGAAGCAGTTGGAATTTGTTAGCTATAAGTACGTTTATCAAATTTGCACATTGTTATTTGAAACATATTTGCGTTTTCTTATTAAGTTATAGTGTTGAGTATTTGAATGTCTTCTTTTGGGCGTAAAAGTATCATTTGATAGCAGTCCTCCATAAGCAACTGGAGTGAAAGGATGAATAAAACTTTAAACGATAATTTTTTTTAAGATAATGAACAGGGAAGAAAGAAGAAATCGAGAAGAGAAACAAGAAAGAAAAAGGTGGTATTGAAGAAAGGTATCTCCACTAAAAAATCAAAGAGCAAGAACAGAGACAAAGAACACACACACACACACACACAAACACACACACACACACACACACACACACACACACACACACACACACACACACACACACACACACTCCCTTTATTGTTGTGTCTATAAACCTTTCATTCACGGTTTTCATGACATCTGATTCTGATTTTGATTCACACACACACACACACACACACACACACACACACACACACACACACACACGCGCGCGCGCGCGCGCTCCATGAAATGATGATTTAGCGGTTTATTTTGCAGATGATTTGGGGAGTCAGCTTTATGTTCCCCTAGGTCTATGTTCCCCAGAATTTTCCTTCAGCCAGCTATAAGTTCTTACATGACTATATTCCCCCAGGTCTATGTTCCCACGGGTCTATGTTCCCCTAAATTTACGTTTTCTGGGTCTTTGTTCCCCCAGGTCTTTGTTCTCTCAGTCTATATTCCCCTGGGTCAATAATCCCCCCAAAACCGTTTTTGGTAGGTCTATGTTCACCCAGGTCTATATTACTCCAGGTCTATGTTCCCCCAGGTCTGTATACCCCCAAGTCTATATTCCCCTAAACATGTTTGTTAAATCATACATACACTTTTGGGTGCTTGTCAGCAGTGGTCAGCAATAGTCAATGGTCAACAGTCAGTAGTGGTCAGCGGTGCTCAGTGGTAGTCAGTGGTCCATAGTGGTCGGTGGTGGTCACCAGTCAGTGGTGGACAGTGGTGGCCTGTGGCGGTCAGTAGTGGTCAGTCATGCTCACTGGTAGTCAGTAGTATGTGGTGGTCAATGGTCGTCAACAGTGGTCAGTGATCTGCAGTGGTCAGTGGTGGTCAGCAGTAGTCAGTAGTTGTCCGCGGTTAATGGTGGTCAATGGTGATCAGTGGTGGTCCGTATATAGTGGTCAGTGGTGGTCAATAGTGCTCTGTGATTGTGGTCAGTGGTAGTCAGCGGTCAGCAGTGGACAGTAATAGGCAACGGTGGTTATTAGTGGACAGTGATGTCAGTGGTTAGCAGAAGTCAGTGGTCAGTGGTGGTCAGCAGTGGTCAGTGCTGGGCAGCGGTGGTCAGTTGTCAGAAGTGGTCAGTGGTCAGAACTGGTTAGTGGTCAGAAGCGGTCAGCAATGGTCAGTAGTGGTCAGAGGTCAATAGTCATAAGTGGTCAGTATATAGCGGTCAGTGGTTGGTTCTGGTCGGTCAGTGGTTAGCGGTTGTAAGTGATCAGTAGTGCTAGTAGTCAGTGGTGGTCAATGGTGGTTAGCTGTCAGTTGTGGTCAGTGTTGCTCAGCAGTGGTCAGCGGTGGTCAGCATCAGTCAATGGTCATCAGTGGTCAATGGATGTCACCTGTGGTCAGTGGTCAATAATGGTTAGTGGTCAGTATATGGTGGTCAGCAGTGATCAGTAGTGGTCAATGGTTAGCGGTAATCAACAGTAGTCAGTGGTCAGTGGTGGGCAGCAGTGAATAGCGGTCAGCAGTGGCCAGTAGTAGTCAGTGGACTGTAGTGGTCAGTAGTGGTAAGCGGTGGTCACTGGGTCAGTTGTCAGTGACCAGCAGTGGTCAGTTTGCAGTTAATAAAATCAAAAACAAAAAACCGGGACGTCTAGATAATGCACAAATGTGACAAACAAAGCAATCTGAAGATGTTGACGTAGTGGTCAGCAGTGGCGAGTACTGGTCAGTAATGGCCAACAGTATAGTGAAATTCTGCTAAAGCGTTGCAATATTGCATACAATGTGATGCAAGCTGAACTCTGATAGTTGTCAGCAGTGGTCATCCAGTGGTCAAACATATTCAAAGACACAATGTACAAATGCGACAACATAATGCAGTCTGAGCACTCTTGAAGTGTGGTCAACCATAGTCAGCTGTGGGGGAACATAGACCTGGGGGAACTTAGACCTAGGGGAATATAGACCTGGGAGAACTTAGACCTGGGGAAACATAGACATGCTCCCCTGCACTGCATCCCAACTAGGTCACTGTTAACCTCTCTGATGTTGTCTGAAAGTGAGCATGATGTGAGCGGGCGTGGCATGGCACGTGAAGGACATTACGAGTATGTCTGTGGGTGGGTGGGGGTGGTGGTGTCTGTGTGTGTGTTTGTCTGTGTGTTTGAACATAGACGCCAGCGTCAAAAACAGGATTGCTTAAGTCAGCGCCGCCTTTGGGAGACTTCGTGAGAACGTCTGGGAGCGGAGACAACTCAGCTCTACCACTAAGCTGAAGGTCTACTGTTCAGTGGTCCTTACCACACTCCTTTACGCCAGCGAGACCTGGACTGGACACGCCAAACAGCTCAACCTGAGCTGTCTCTGCAGGCTCTTCCACATCAGGCGGCAGGACAAAATCCCCGACACGGAAGTCCTGGAACGAACTGGCCTCTGCAGCGTCTAAACCCTTCTGCAGAATGTCCAAGCCAAGTGGGCTGGACATGTGGTGAGATTGTCACACAGCCGACTGTAATCAGCTGGTGTGTCAGGGCAAGCGCTCAGTTGGAGGACAGAAGAAACGCTACCAAGACTGCCTCAAAGCGTCCCTCAAAGTCCTGGGCGTCGACATCGACACTTGGGAGACACTTGCTCTGGACCGTCCAGCTTGGCACAGCATAATCACCACAAAAGCCCGTGCAGCTGAAGCCAGGCGCATCACCGAGGTGCAACGGAAGCGTGCTGTGCGCAAGGCCCGAGCAGCATCCACTGCCCCAACAGCACCCACTCACTTGTGTCCCACATGTGGGCGATACTTCAGGACCAGGATTGGCCTCACCAGTCACCTCTGCACCCACAGCCACACACACACACACACACACACACACCCCACATCTTCCATTTGACTCTTGAAGCCATGGTCATCGCGAATCCGAAGGACGAACATCATCACATCACGTTTTTGACGAACATCATCACGTCACTTTTTTGACGAACATCATCACGTCACTTTTTTGACGAACATCATCACGTCACTTTTTTGACGAACATCATCACATCACTTTTTTGACGAACATCATCACGTCACTTTTTTGCATTAATTGCAAAGTGGCTTGAGGGTTGGAAGGAGTTATATACATTCCCTTTATTATTATCATTATCATTATTATTATCATTATTATTATCATTATTATTATTATTATTATTATTATTGTTGTTGTCGTTGTTGTTGTTGTTGTTGTTGATGATGATGATGATGATGATGTTGTTGTTGCTAGTATTAGTATTGTTATTATAATCATGATCATCGCCATCATCATTATCATCATGTGTTTTATGTGTAAATGTGATAGAGACTGGTTGGGTGAGCGAAGTGTACACAGGGGGTATATTCCAGCCAGGGGGGGGGATAAGAAATGGCCTAGGCTGGTTCTTACCCGGGGTAAGAACCAGCCAGGGATAAGATCTGGCCTGTTTCACCGGTCGAGAGATATACAGACAGACTGATACTTGGATAGACAGGGGGGCGGGGGAGGGGGGGGGGTGAGGGGGGGGGAGGGGGTCTGTGTGTGTCTGTGTGTGTGTCTGTGTGAGTTTGTGTATACGTGTACGTGTGTGTTTCAGAGAGAGAGAGAGGGAGAGAGACATACATACAGACAGACAGACATGGACAATGTTTATTTCCATTTTCTCGACAGCATGAGACATATGAGGACTGTGGTTAAAGGAACACAGTAGCCGGCGCTTTCTCCACACCTGAACCCCGCTCAACATGTTGTGACGTCACTGGACGAGCGGTGCCAGCACGTGACAACCAGCATCACATGCAAATTCATGCAACCAGATTCACATGCACACATACAAATAAAAACACACACAAACACACACACACACGCTCGCGCACGCACACACGCACACACACACACACACACACACACACACACACACACACGCACACACACACACACACACACTCACACACACACACTCACCTGAGTCAATATCCTTCTCTGACTTTTTCTTGCCCTGGGAACACAGGAAACAAAGCAAAACATCAATGAGCACGTGTCAAGACGATATGACAGAACACAATATCATAGGATAAAACGGAAAACAATAAAACAGAATGGAAACATAGAGTGGAATAGAAGAACAGAATGATGAAATACAACAGAATAGAAGAATATAATTCAAAGAAAGAAAAAAAATCAACAAATATTGAAACCAATTTGTATAGATGGAAGAGAAGAGAAAACAATGGAATAAACTACATGTTTATCATGAAATGTACCACGGTCAGGCGGATTATTGGGGGGAGTACAGCAAAAAGGTACAAACATGGACTGAAAATCATATTCAAACACTGGTACAACAGGAATGCTGTTAGCACATACGCATATTTACATGTACATTTAAGTGCATATGATCTCTCTCTCTCTCTCTCTCTCTCTCTCTCTCTCTCTCGTCTCTCTCATGCACCCCTTCCGTATCCCCCCAAAATAAAGCCTACAAGAGAGAGAGAGAGAGAGTGCGTGCGTATGCAAACTTGTGTGTGTGTGTGTGTGTGTGTGTGTGTGTGTGTGTGTGCGTGTGTGTGTCTCGTAGAATATATATATATATATATATATATATATATATATACATACATATGCATAATATTTATAGCCGTTCTCTCTCCCTCTCCCCCCCCCCCCCCCGCTCTCTCTCAAAAAGCATTGTCCTGAATTGTATGGTATGGTTGGCGATGTACACTGGTGGTATGGTATGGTTGGTAATGTACACTGGTGGTATGGTATGGTTGGCGATGTACACTGGTGATATGGTATGGTTGGTAATGTACACTGGTGATATGGTATGGCTGGTAATGTACACTGGTGGTATGGTATGGCTGGTAATGTACACTGGTGGTATGGTATGGTTGGTAATGTACACTCGGCTGGTGATATGGTATGGTTGGTAATGTACACTGGTGGTATGGTATGGTTGGCGATGTACACTGGTGGTATGGTATGGCTGGTAATGTACACTGGTGGTATGGTATGGTTGGTAATGTACACTGGTGATATGGTATGGTTGGTAATGTACACTGGTGATATGGTATGGCTGGTAATGTACACTGGTGGTATGGTATGGTTGGTAATGTACACTCGGCTGGTGGTATGGTATGGCTGGTAATGTACACTGGTGGTATGGTATGGTTGGCGATGTACACTGGTGGTATGGTATGGTTGGTAATGTACACTGGTGGTATGGTATGGTTGGTAATGTACACTGGTGATATGGTATGGCTGGTAATGTACACTGGTGGTATGGTATGGTTGGCGATGTACACTCGTGGTATGGTATGGTTGGTAATGTACACTGGTGGTATGGTTGGTAATGTACACTGGTGGTATGGTATGGTTGGCGATGTACACTGGTGGTATGGTATGGTTGGTAATGTACACTCGGCTGGTGGTATGGTATGGTTGGCGATGTACACTGGTGATATGGTATGGCTGGTAATGTACACTGGTGGTATGGTATGGTTGGTAATGTACACTGGTGATATGGTATGGCTGGTAATGTACACTGGTGATATGGTATGGTTGGTAATGTACACTGGTGGTATGGTATGGTTGGTAATGTACACTGGTGATATGGTATGGCTGGTAATGTACACTGGTGGTATGGTATGGTTGGTGATGTACACTGGTGGTATGGTATGGCTGGTAATGTACACTGGTGGTATGGTATGGTTGGTGATGTACACTGGTGGTATGGTATGGTTGGTGATGTACACTGGTGATATGGTATGGTTGGCGATGTACACTGGTGATATGGTATGGTTGGTAATGTACACTGGTGATATGGTATGGCTGGTAATGTACACTCGGCTGGTGGTATGGTATGGTTGGTAATGTACACTGGTGATATGGTATGGTTGGCGATGTACACTGGTGATATGGTATGGTTGGTAATGTACACTCGGCTGGTGGTATGGTATGGTTGGTAATGTACACTGGTGATATGGTATGGTTGGTAATGTACACTGGTGATATGGTATGGCTGGTAATGTACACTCGGCTGGTGGTATGGTATGGTTGGTAATGTACACTGGTGGTATGGTATGGCTGGTAATGTA
This sequence comes from Babylonia areolata, assembly GCF_041734735.1. Lineage (NCBI taxonomy): Eukaryota > Metazoa > Mollusca > Gastropoda > Neogastropoda > Buccinidae > Babylonia > Babylonia areolata. The sequence continues at coordinate 13,679,568 of NC_134908.1, forward strand.
CACTGGTGGTATGGTATGGTTGGTAATGTACACTGGTGGTATGGTATGGCTGGCGATGTACACTGGTGATATGGTATGGCTGGTAATGTACACTGGTGGTATGGTATGGTTGGCGATGTACACTGGTGGTATGGTATGGTTGGTAATGTACACTGGTGATATGGTATGGCTGGTAATGTACACTGGTGATATGGTATGGTTGGTGATGTACACTGGTGGTATGGTATGGCTGGTAATGTACACTGGTGGTATGGTATGGTTGGTAATGTACA
>NC_134908.1:13687339-13689839 GCF_041734735.1 Babylonia areolata
GAAACGCACAACGAAAATTGTCGTTTAAATAGGCCCCAGAATTTCAGCTATCAAAATTAGGACAAAAAATGAAGCAGTCCAAGTGAGTTTTGATGAAAAGAAAGAAAAACCCATCCCAACAGACAGGCTACCAACGATAAATTCATTCAAGAATCAACTGGACAATTCCTCAAAATTCTCTCCATTTACAAGACTCGATAAGTATCTGCATACAGTTGTTTCAGCATACATAGACATAAAATAACCATGTCAGCTTTTTGATGTATCCTCTCTCAGTATTCATACATCTTGCCACTTTTGGAAACCACATGTCCATACCACCAGATGTTGTTGATACCCAAAACAACGCCCCTGAAGAAAGCTCGAGCATCTTTTGCAGCCTGGAACTGCATTCCGTCTGTTGCCACTTGACCAAATGGAACAGAAATCAATCGCAAAAGTCAAATCGGGGCAATAAGAGAGATGAGTGACCAACTGTCCACTGTTTTCCGCCAGAAAGTCAAGCGATGCTGCAGTGTGTGCACTGGCACTGTCATGACGCTGTAGGTGAACCCTGGTTCCAGAGCAGTGACACTGTTTGCACCATGCCTCACAGCCTTCAGTCAGGCAGTGGTTGACATTCCTGTCTGAGGTCATTGTCTTTCTGTCCAGAAGAGGTACTGTGGCAACACGGCCGGGTTTTGTAAAGAAACAAGCCACCATCTGTTTGTTCGGCTCATCTGGATCTTTTAAATTTGACAGTTGGATTCTAACCGGAGAAGACCCAGCCTGCTGACTGTTGCAATATTTCGGGATCACACTGAAACACTCACAGCTCCTCTTCACTGAAATGTCCCACGCGTGATTTCTTATTTCTCCCGTCCAATTTTTGGAGCATGTGTGTGCACCAATCAACCCTTGCCTTGTTTTGTTCATCAGTCAGGTTGAGGGACCCAACGGGCACCACGGTTCCCAACGCAAAGATGATCACTAACAATCATACTGGTGACACGTCCAGATTGTACGGAAATACTACGAATATAGGATGAGTTTTAGTGATAGCAAGATTGAACTTGAAACAATCTATATTCACTCTTCTCAACTCTGAAACTTTTGATGATCATTGGTGGGACTGAGTAACACTGGAACACATCACAAGTCAACGAGATCTTTTAGCACTGCACAGTTTATGCTCGGGTTGAAAATGAACTGCGGATGTTGTGCATGGACTAGCACACACGGAGTGTACCAAGAATAGCCAATCGCTGTCGAAACGAACGCCCGAAAAGGAATAAAGATGCTTTGTGAACGGGCAAAAGACTGATGGAAATGGTGGACCTATGTTCTTGGGCACAAGGCGTACAGGAAACGAACAGACCTGACAGTCTGCACGTGAAAAGCTCGCTGGTGAAACGTGGTGCACCAGCAAAATAGGCTTCCAGGAATGGAGTGATGTCTGACATTACAGCTTTTTGTTGACAGCATTGCTTGGTTAAATGATGTTTAGTATGACATTATTGTTCCAGGACATTTCCTCTGCTCAGCTGCTAAATGAGCCCCCCCCCCTCCTACTGCTACTACTACTACTACTGCTACTACTACCACCACTACTACTGCTATTGCTGCTGCTGCTACACCACTCACAAGTGGAATATTTTCAATGTAAATTGTAGATCCATTGTTTCAAGCACCAGCTTGCTAACACCACGAAGCCTGGACACTGTCGACTCCTGGTGCTACATCTACCTCACTGCCCACTGTGTGTGTGTGTGTGTGTGTGCCGTACGTGAGTGGCTATTTCGGGGAGGAGGAAGGGGGTGAGGGGGTGAGTGTACCAGATGTGTAGGGGAGGGGCGATGGAGGGGGGGGGGGAGGGGGAGGGGAAGGGGAAGGGCAGGGACATTTATGGAACATCTCACGCCTTCAAACGTCAACAGATTATCAAGTCATTCCTCCGCCCCTCCACCCTCCGCAGCCCCCCCCTCCACCCTCCGCAGCCCCCCCTTCCCCCACCATCTTTTTTTCTCTCCCCCTCCTCTCAAAACTGCGAACCTTTTTTTTTCTCTTTGTTTTGTTTTGTTTCGGGTTTTTTTCCTTTCAATACTTGTTTTCCCAAACCTCTTCTTCAACCTGGCTGGTGTTACACAGGTGGAACCAGTTGTGAGAAGATTGTCCGTGTGAATAATTGAAGACCCTCCTCCTCCTTCGTGATTGGCTGAAGGTGTGTTGATTGACACCTGCCGCCTGGCGGCCCTTTGTGCCTTTAATAATAGAATTAGAATGCTTTGGAGGTACGAGAAGAGGTTGTAGTGTGTGTGTGTGTGTGTGTGTGTGTGTGTGTGTGTGTGTGTGTTATACGTCATGGCTTTGTTTTCTTTCTTCGCTGAAACGGTTTTTGTTTTGTTTTTCAACGAGTGAAAAACACCATTGTCCTTCATTTTGCGTTTGTTTATCTATTTCTTAGATTTTTTAATGGAAATTTTGCTTCGGTTGTCTCGGTGTATACACAGTGAAATGTTTT
>NC_134908.1:13692339-13712339 GCF_041734735.1 Babylonia areolata
CAAGGGGGTTCGGGGTTAACATTTGTTTCAATGCCAAATGATCATGTATCGCATAATCAAATAAATTATCAACACTGAAGATAAATAAAGATTAGCAGAACACTTACAACAGTTTCAGTTTCAATAGCCCAAGGAGGCGTCATTGCGTTCGGACAAATCCATATATGCTACACCACATCTGCCAAGCAGATGCCTGACCAACAGCGTAACCCAACGCGCTTAGTCAGGCCTTGAAAAAAAAAGGTGAATAAATAATAGATAAACAAGAGTCAAGGCCTTCAAGACTCACTTGTGATACACTTAAAAAAAAAAAAAATCTAATCGTTAAAATGTGTTCTGTATTTGTTATTATAAAACTTCGGGTCAAAAAAAAAAAAAAGAAAAAAAAAAGGCCTGACGGCAGATTCGAACCCCGCGTATTCGGGTGAGAAGAAACTGTTTTACCCATTACACTATCGTGGCTTCTTTGTTGACGTTCTAAAATTTAATATTTGAACATACTTTTTTAAAGGGCGATAAATCAATTGCGGTATTCGCAGTGACAACGCTGTTTAAATCATATTATTCTGGTGTATCTTGGACATTCAAAAAATCTTTAAGGGCAATAAAAAAAAAATTCTTTTTAAGTCCGCGGTAAAGGAGACGTGGCTATCGTCGCAATCACACTGCAACATTTAGCCGTTTTCTCTAGATCTAGATAGATATACAAGTTTAGTTACACCCGCCGGGAATGTAGTACGATACGGTCGATTCAATTTCTCTTTTATGTTCATTCTAGTTTTATAGTTTTAAAGTTGATATGAAAATTTAGTATTTTGTTAAACTAATAACATGTACAGCCAAGTACAAGTACTTATAAACGTCGTATGAAGGGAAAAGGACTTCATTTTGAGAAAAGTCAAGACTGGAAATTTTTTCGTTTCATCGTGATCAATTCAAGGGTATTAACTCGCATGGTTTACAATTTTTAACTGTGAATTCCAACTGATTCTGTGAATATTTTAATGGCAGTTTGGGGCATAATCCAGTAAGTGATGAGGCGTTCCCAAATCTTTCTCTGAATAAATATTTAACGGTCTCTTTCTCCAACTTTCCATCACATGTTATCGTGTATTGTCCATTGAATATAGGATTGAACGGGCAGGTCAACAACTTGAAACAAAATGGCGTCGTTCGCGTTCGCGAAGAATATGAACACGCGCTTTTAATGTGTATAAATATGTGTACGCAATTGATTTTTGCCCATGACCTTTAGGGCTCAGCCAATAGATCTGTAAAGTCCACTCGTCGTATTGATTTTAGTATTTTCCGAAAAAGACCACTTGGGCGATTGAACATTGTGAAAACCCTGTACACTGAGAGTAAAACACAAGCTTTTTTATGTATTGAGTATAATTTCAAAATGTAATGTTTAAGATGAGAAAGATCAGTTTAAAGCAAATTAAGTCCCCTAGCATTAATTACAGATTAATTTCCCTTTTTTACTATCTGCACCAAAACGCAAAATAAATAAAACTTCCATGCTTAGCAAAAGAAGTTCCTGTTTGAACAAAAAATGATAATAACGACTGCTCTTGTTGTTGTGTCAGAATACCAGATCAAAGTGCCAAGTTTAGAGAATACAAAAAAAAAAAAAAAAAATAATAAAAAATAAAAAATAACAGTAAATGCAGTTTGCATAAAATTTGGCTTCTTTTTTAATTTTTTTGTGCCCATCCCAGAGGTGCAATATTGTTTTAAACAAGATGACTGGAAAGCACAACAGAACAAATCTTCAACCTGCGCTTGCTGTGCGAGAAATATCTCCAGCACCAAAGAGACCTCTACCACGTCTTCATTGACTTCAAGAAGGCGTTTGACAGGGTATGGCACGCTGCCTTATGGGCCACCATGCACAAATTCAACATCAGTGAAGACATCATCCAAGCCATACAGAACCTATACGAAAGAGCAACCAGTGCAGTCCTCTTCAATGGTAGCACGGGTAACTGGTTTAGAACCACGGTCGGAGTCAGACAGGGCTGTCTACTCTCTCCCACTCTCTTCAACCTCTTTCTTGAAAGGATCATGACTGACGCCCTGGAAGATCATGTGGGAACTGTCAGCATTGGAGGCAGAGTCATCACCAACCTGCGCTTTGCCGATGACATTGATGGCCTGGCAGGAGAAGAGAAAGAACTCGAAGAACTCGTGCACAAACTTGACAAGACATCATCAGCCTACGGCATGGAGATCAGTGCCGAGAAGACCAAGGTTATGACCAACAACAGCCAAGGCGTAACGTCCAACTTGCACGTAAACGGTGAAAAACTGGAAGAAGTCTCCTCCTTCAAATACTTGGGTGCCATTGTGTCAGACGAGGGTTCGAAACCAGAGGTCTTGTCCAGAATCGCGCAGACTACTGCCGCACTGAGTCGATTGAAGACTATATGGAAGGACAAAAAGATCTCCCTCTCGTCCAAAATCAGACTAATGCGCTCCCTCATCTTCTCAATATTTCTATACGCTTGCGAATCCTGGACCCTCACTGCAGAACTCCAGAGAAGAATCCAGGCCCTGGAAATGAGATGCTTCCGCAAGATCCTGAACATTACATACAAAGACCACATCACAAATGAGGAAGTGAAAAGAAGAGTCCAAAACGCCATTGGCCCATTCAAAGACCTGCTAACCACAGTGAAGGAACGCAAGCTCCGCTGGTATGGACACGTCACACGATCAGACGGCCTAGCCAAGACCATCCTGCAGGGTACCGTACAAGGAAGGAGGAAGAGAGGCAGACAGAGAAAGCGGTGGGAGGACAACATCAAAGAGTGGACGGGCCTGCCATTTGCCACAACTCAAAGGGCCGCTGAGGACCGAGGCAGGTGGCGCGAGCTGACCAGGCAGTCATCCATGGTGCCCCAACGACCCACCCACGGGTCAAGGGATAGATGAGATGAGAGATGAGACTGGAAAGAACTGAATTTTTTCCTATTTTTATGCCTAATTTGGTGTCGACTGACAAAGTATTTGCAGAGAAAATGTCAATGTTAAAGTTTACCACGGACGCACACACACACACACACACACACACACACACACAGATAACCGAACACCGGGTTAAAACATAGACTCACTTTCTTTACACAAGTGAGTCAAAAAACAACAACAAAAAACCCCACTACTACCACTACTAATAATATGTACAAGGCGCAAAAACCTGATGAAGTCAACTATAAGCGTACATAAATAAGTAAATAAATAAATGATAATTATAATATAAAAAGGTGGTAATAATAATTATAATAATAATAATAAGAAATAAATAAATAAATAAATAAATAAGACAACAATGATGATAAATAAGCAAATAAATGTAAAACATGGAGACAAACATTCACACATACACCCACATATGCAAGCAGATATGCACGAAACATGCAGTTTCACAGATATGAAAGCACAGTCAAATACACATAAACGTACATGAGCCCCAACACACACACACACACACACGCATACACACACACACACACAATTACCCTGCACCTCCTCTACCCCTCTCCTCCACACATTCATTTCTAGGCTACGTATCGCAGCTTCCACGACACACACACACACACACACACACACACACACACAAACACACACACACACACAGATGAACACTTACTTGTACAAGCACACACACATACGCCCATATCCCCCACCCCCACATACATATATACAAAGATATATATATACACACCCGCACGTTCCAATATCCCGTTGCTCCCACAGTGTAGGCATGCATACACTCACATACCTCAGCCTCTACCCCCCCCCCCCCCCGCAGCCCCCCCCCCCCCCCCCACACACACACACGCACACATACGCACACATACGCACGTGCACAGAACTCTCCTGACACTCGTGTACACTTACACCCTCGCGCATGCACAAACGCACTCAAACACACAGACCCACACTTACACACAAACACACACATACACACACGCACAGAGGCTGCCACTGATTGGCCGCAAGAGGGATGGGAAAAGATCTCTGATGCCAAGAACGTGGCGTCTAGTGTGTTGCTCAGTCTATTGTATTTGGAAAAGAAATGAAACAAACAATCAAACAAGAAACAATAAAACAGACATGAAATACTTCGTGTTTTTAACATCCATTCGCACGTTATTTCTTGTAGTCTGTACTTTCCTTTAAGAACAATTCAGCATCAACATCAACCATTGTTAACTACCTTCAAGTTCATTGTTTTAATTATTGTTAAGAAAACCTTGTCTAATTTTTTGTGCCTCTGCGATGAACTTAGCAACGGATCTAATTACAATATCATCCTCAGACGATAAAACAGAAACAACATCGTCCATTCTAGCTACATTTGAATTAAAAAGTTTACATTTTTCTCGCACAACCTCATAAGCTTTAGACTGAAAGAGAAAATGTTTTTCATCATCAATTTGGAATCCACATGCAGGGCAAGGTAGTTCTGTGGAAGTCCCGAGTTCAAACCATTTCTTAGTTGCGTTAAAACCAAGTGTCCTTAACCTAAGCTTTGCATAACTAATTCTGTGCCATTTGTCTGTAATAACATTTAGAAATTTTTCAGGCTGAAATACATTCTTAAATGAGAAAAACCAACTATAGCTTTCTTTGCTTTCCATATCCGAATGCCAGTTTTGTTTAAAAGAGCAAATGAGTCTGTCTTTAAATTCTGAGATAAACTGCTGTTCATTTCCTACTCCCTGTGACAACCATACAATTCCAAAACCTTGTTCTGATAAAACCTTCTTTACTCTATGAGCCCAGTTTTCTTTCCCTAACTCTAATTGTACATACATCATATCATAGACCTGCCTACAGAGACGTGTTTGTGGAAGCTTCAACAGCTTCAACCAGTACTTAATGCACCTTACATACGTTTTTACATACAAAGGATATCTTCCCGTTTATCCGTATAAAACTGTTGGATGAATGTACTGGCACATTAAGAAACGTTTAATAGCATAAGTATGTACTTTCTCAATCTACGAAATCACATTTAGTCCCCAAATTTCAGATGCATATGTAATTGAAGGTTCTATCTGTGTGTCAAATAGTTTCCAAAACAAACAACAATCAAAAGCATTGAGCTTTCTTAAAGTTTTCAAAATTTCGATGACGCCCTTTTTCCCTTTACTGCACGAATCTTCCCATGCATAATTCAAACTTAATTTTGTTGAAAATATCATTCCTAAGCATTTATATGTATTAACCACTCTAACTTCTGAACTTCCATAATACCAATTTTTCGTGTACTGATAAGTGTCCGCCCATTCTAAAAACCATAATGTTAGTCTTATCCAAATTCACTATCAAACCTAAACGATCTGCTTCTTCCTCTAAGGCATATAATTGATTCTATAAACCTTTAACTGTTCCAGATAAAAGAATGACATCATCAGCAAATAGAAGTAAAAATAGTTCAACAGCTCCAGGTATTAGCTGAATACCATGTCTACCTCTGTCGGACAGTTCCACAGCCAGTTCATTAATAAATTTAAAAAAAAAATAAAAAAGAGGAAAATAACTGAGGACTCAGAAGACAGCCTTGTTTCACTCCATTTGGACAATCAAAGTAATCTGAGCATATACCCTTCACACGCACACATGCACAAACTGAGTTGTATACACCTTTAAGAGCCATGTATAATTTACCTCTCACACCACTTCTTCGAAGAACATTCCATAATGCATTGCGGTTAAAAGAATCAAAGGCTTTCTTGAAGTCCACGAAAGAACATAAAGTTTCGTATTGCATAGCAGGTATTTTTTAACTATTGCATACAATGTGAATATGTGGTCGACAGTACTATAATTAGCTCTGAAACCTGCTTGTTCTTCCATTATTTTTTCTTCCTTTTCAGCCCACTTAGTAAGTCTATTATTTAGAATATGTGTGTAAACTTTACTTAAAATGCTTGTGAGTGATACTCCACGATAGTTATCGGGATTATTAATATCTCCTTTTTTGTGGATAGGAATAATAATAGATTTTGCCCATTCAAGAGGGAACGTACTGTTTTCAAAAAGATGATTAAATTACTGTACAAGGAAACCAGTCATAGCAGAATTTGCACACTTCAGCATTTCTCCTACAATTTTGTCTGGGCCTACGCTTTTTCCTAACTTTAGATGTCTAATACTTGCTACAACTTCTTCTTTAGATATTGGATCATTAAACAATGGTTCAAACTCATCTTCTACCTCTAGTAAATTTTCTTCTTCTTGTGCTCCAATATTGTCAAAATCATTAAAAACCCTAAAAAAAAAAAAAAAAAAAAAAAAAAGGTCATGCCATTGTTCTATAGAGATTTCGTTATACACAAAAGTTTTTCTGTTTACTAATCTAATTGCTGGCCAAAATGTCTTAGAGTCATCAACTGAGTCTTTTAGCTTTTTTAATCTATTAACCTCAAATTCTCGCTCTTTTATTTTTCTCAGTTTAACATAATTTTTTTCGTGATTCAGCATACGCTTGTCTTTTCTCTATCTTATCCTTTTCTGTTCTACACCTCTGAAATCTTTTTAACAACCTTTTAACCTCTTGTTTCTTTTGTGCACATTCATCATCAAACCAGTCATTCACTTTTTTCCTTCTATGCCCCACTTTTCGCACCATACATGCAGCAGCTCCACACATAGCAGTAACAAATTGGTCTAAACTATCATTCAGATCAACATCCAACAATTGAAAAGCTTTCTGCAAACTGTCATAAAATGCAGCACTATCAAGTTCATTCTGATAAAGATAAGCATTCTCATCCGACCACACAATTTTTTCTTCATACTCTTGTATTTGGTTTGTGACCTTTGAGTTTCTATGGACCCTTTCCCAAGTTACCTCAACTGGCAGATGCCACGAATCCACACAATCACCAACATGTAAATCAAAACAGAATAACAAATCACTAGGAAAGAGAAAATAATCTATCACACTACATCCATTAGGTGACACAAAAGTATGTTCTCCGTATCTGTCACCATTACAAAGAGAGAGAGAGAGAGATAGATAGAAAGAGACAGACAGACAGACAGACAGACAGACACAGAGAGACACAGAGAGAGGGAGACAGACAAAAAGACAGGCACACAGACAGAGTGACAGAACAAGAGAAAGGACGTGCATATGCTTACATCTGTTATCAAATGAAAGGGCCAGTAAGACAAGGGAGGGGTGAAGGGTGGGGCTGTGTGTGTGTGTGTGGGGGGGGGGGGGGGGGGGGGGGGGGGGGCAGACACGTGACAAGTGGTTGGTGGCAGGGAGGGAGAGACTTGCTACAGATGATGTCCCCTGGACTGCTTCCACAGTCATACCTTTTGTCACCGGTGCTGGCGAATGGTGGTGGAGTGAGGGTGAAGGTTGGGGTGTCCATTGCAAGTTCAGAGAAAAGGAGACAGAACCACTACCACCATCCCTCCAATGCCGCTAACACCCCCCCTCCCCCCGTCCCCCTCCCAACACCCACTCCCTCTCTCCCCCTCCTTGTCTTCACACGTGGCAGCAGGAAATCAAACCAAACTCGGAACTTCTCTCTTTCTCCGAATAACTCGTCACAGTAATCCGATTTGCCCCCCAACACCCTCACCCTCCAACACCTTACGTCCAAATCACCTCCCAAAATACACCTGCACTCCACAAGTCCCGCACTCCCCATGGCCGGTGAGCTAATTGTGTTAACAGCCAGACCAGTCAAACGACAGGCACGATTGGCACGCGTATTCTCTCCAGCCGGGCCTTGACCAATCACAAGGGAGAGAGTTGTGTTGAATAATTGAATCGGCTTCTGCCACGAAACGCGCTATGAAATGATGAAGAAGGCGAGCGGAAGTGGAGAGGGGAAGCGGGGTGGGGCGTGGAGGGGTATATGTTGGGGTAGGGGGGAGGGGTGTGTGTGTGTGTGTGTGGGGGGGGGGGGATGGTAAGGCAGGAAAGGTGTGGGTGAGAAGGTGGACACCGTGTTCAGGTAATGTTCCGTCTGACGTCACTGTGAATGTTCACACACCTTCCCCACTTTAAAATGTTTTTTTCTCTCCTCAAGCTCCTCAAAGCCTCCACTTCATTCTGCGTGTCTCTGTCTCTGCATGTATCCCTGTCTCTCTCTATCCTTCTGTCGGTCTGTCTGTCTGCCTGGCAGTCAAAGGTCTGTCTCTCTTCCTTCGTCTCTCTGTGTTTGTATGGAGGGTGGATAGATTGTAAGACTAGGTTTGGGTCTAAAATCTGCATCCTGGAGTTATAAAGAAAGATCACTGAATCAATCAATCAATCAATCAAACAGTTATTCACACAGGTCTGTCTGTCTATCTCTCTGTTTCAATCTCTGTTTATCTGTCTGTTTCTCTCTCGCTCCATGTCTCTTTCTCCCCACTCTGTCCATCCGTCCCGCTCTCTCTCCATCTCTCTCCCACTCTCCATTTCACTCTCTCCATCTCCCTGGGGAGTGATTGCAGGGGGGGGGGGGGGGGGGGGCAAGGCATTCTCCTTCAATATGTATGTGTTTCATTAACTGATGATTATCCCCCCCCCCTCCCGCACTCCTCACCAACTCATCCTTCAATAATGAAATTTAATGTCGCAATAATATTTTAAGGCCAAGAAATCAATGTTGGATGGTGTGTGTGTGTGTGTGTGTGTGTGTGTGTGTGTGTGTGTGTGTGTGTTACGAACTTGGACACTGTGCCATTTTCTTGGTCATACCGTATTTGGTTAAATAAACGTAATAAAAAAAACCCTGCTTATTACACACACAAACACGCAATTTTGCTTTGTTTTGAGAATAAATATATTTAATTAAACGAAAAAAAAGAGTTGGGGTTAATTACATGAGGCAGTGGGGTGGAGTAAAGAAGCAACATCACCACCACCACCACCCTTCCCTGAAAGAACCCCAAGAGAAGTGTCCCCGGCCTGACCAGTGGACACAGGGCAAAGGGGTAGGACCAGAACAGCTTCAGGAACACGGCCACAGCACGTGCACTGTGGACATTCCGCCACTGACACTGGGCAACACAGAGAGAGAGAGAGAGAGAGAGAGACAGAGACAGAGACAGAGACAGAGAGACAGAGAGGGGGGAGAGGGGAGAGGTTGACATTCAGAAAGAGACAGAGAGACAGGGAAAGAGAGAGATAGAAACAGAGAGAGAGAGAGAGAGAGAGAGAGAGAGAGAGAGAGAGAAGGAGAGAGAGAGACAAAGAAACAGAGAAAAGGTGACACAGAGAAACAGAGTGAGAGAGGGAGTAGGTGTATGTGGGAAGAAGTGCTGAATTATTGAGTGGGCTTCTTGTTACTACACGAACCATGAAACAACAGGAGGGGGGGGGGCAGTGAGGGGAGAGGGGGGAGGGGAGGAGGGGGTGGACAGGGGGAGGGGGGAAGGCAGTAGTGACCTGGTCCACCACGGCCAGAAGTGAGTGTCGGCACTGACCTGGCGTCTCCAGGGACACACACAGGGGATGGGAGGAGGTGGAAGGAAGGGATAGGGGCGGGGGCGGGCTGTTGTTGCAGTTATAAGTCCCTAGAGCTGATGCTGTGGTGGTTGTGATCAAGGTATGACCCGCAACGAGTCACTGTCATGATGATGCTGGTACCAGATGGGGTGATGTTGGTGATTGATGGGGGTGATACTATCGTCTATTAGTTATCAGTGGGGTTAGAAATAGCGCAGAAGAAAAACAACACAAGGAAAACAAAATTACCAACCAGAGGACCAAAATGAATTATTAAACTCTCTCTCCCTCTCTCTTTCGGAAATGGTTTTAACAGAACATATCGGAATGGTACGAGTATCAGTATCAGTAGCTCAAGGAGGCGTCACTGCGTTCGGACAAAACCATATACGCTACACCACATCTGCCAAGCAGATGCCTGACCAGCAGCGTAACCCAACGCGCTTAGTCAGGCCTTGAAAAAACAAAACAAAACAAAACACAAAAACACACACACACACACACACACAAAAAAGAAGAAAAAAGGAAAAAAAAGAAAAAAGAAAAAAGATAAGCTTGCATAAATAAATAAATAAATAATAATTATAATATAGAAAAAGTAGTAGTAATAATATTAGTAATACTAATAAAATGATAATAATAAAACATAAATAAATAAGACAACAATGGTGATAAATAAGCAAATAAATGTAAAATATGAAGACACACATTCACACATACACCCACACATGCATAACAGAAATGCACCAGACATGCAGTTTCACATATATGAAAGCACAGTCAAATACATATAAACGTACATGAGCTCCAACACACACACACACACACACGCATTACCGTGCACCTCCTCTACCCCCCTCCTCCACACACTCATTTCTAGTCTAAGTATCGCAGCTTCCACGGCACACACACACACACACACACACACAAACACACACTCACAGAGATGAACACTTACTTGTACAAGCACATATGAAAGCACAGTCAAATACATATAAACGTACATGAGCTCCAACACACACACACACACACACACACACACACACACACACACATTACCTTGCACCTCCTCTACCCCCTCCTCCACACACTCATTTCTAGTCTACGTATCGCAGCTTCCACGGCACACACACACACACACACACAAACACACACTCACAGAGATGAACACTTACTTGTACAAGCACACACACATACGCCCATATCTCCCACCCCCAACCCCACACACGTACATACAAAGATATATATATATATATATATATATATATATATATATATATATATATATATATATATATATATACACGTTCCAATATCCTGTTGCTCCCACAGTGTAGGCATGCATACACTCACATACCTCATCCTCTACCCCACCTCCCCCCGCACTCCCACCTCCCCTCACACACACACACACACACACACACGTACACATATCTCTCCTGACGCTTGTGTACAATTTCACTCTCGCGCATTCACAAACGCACTCAAAAGCACAGACCCACACATACACACAAACACACACAGCCGCCACTGACTGGCCGCAAGAGGGATGGGAAAAGATCTCTGATGCCAAGAACGTGGCGTCTAGTGTGTTGCTAGGTCTATTGTATTTGGAAAGGCCCACAGAGACTCTGTTCCGTTTTGAAGGAATTTGCGCAATGTTGGTTTGGAAATGATGCCGATATTTGTTTGATTTGCAAAGCATCGTGCTCTACCTTTCATGTTAGATTTGCGGCCGCTCCCTCTCTCTGCTTCTATTTCTTTGAGGCGATCGATGGTGTGATGGCCTTGTACCTGTTCTTTTTGGTATTCTTTGACTTTTCTGAGGATTTCCGATTTTCCTAGATGTAGGCCGCTCGTTGGTGTTGCGTTACCAGCAAGTCTGTCAGCTCGCTCATTTCCCTTAACACCTGCATGTCCCGGGCAGTATGACCATGTGAGGTTTTTAATCTGAAAGTTGCGCATTGCGTTATGCCACTCTGGGCTTCCCATTCCGTTTTCAATTTTCTGTATGAGGTTCATTGAGTCGGTTAGAATCATGGAATGTTGGTTTCCAGGCGTATGGAAGGACGATAGCCACTGGAGGGCATGTGTCACAGCTTCAACTTCCATTGTTAGGCTGGAGGTTGTGACTTTGTAGGCAGCATTCTCTTCCCAAATTGTTTTTCCATTTTGTTTCGCAGTGAATCCCCAGCCAGACTGGTCTTTGGTGACTGAGCCATCTGTGTATATGATGATGTCCTCTTCTTTACTGTTTTCTTCTATAAGCAGCTTCACTTCCGCATCAGCTTTGCCCTCTGGCCATTCCCGACAATGTCTTCCTAGAGTGGGTGAAATGACTGTGTTGAATAGATGGTTGAGGTTTTCGGGGATTTTTCTCCCATTCTTTTGTTTCTTTCAGGTCTTGAAGTCGGCATACTAGCTGGATTGTGTCTTCTGCTTGCCCCATCTATGATCTTCCTCGTCCTAGACGGCTGCCTTTTGGTTCTTTGACTGCGTCATGCAGTGGGTTTTGAGGGTTTTCTAATGCTTTGAAGTAGGTCTTGACCTGTTCTAACTTGTTTCTGGCCTGCACTGAAGGAAGGTCAAGCAGGTATCGCATGGTTTCTGTGGGCGTGTCTTTTGTTGTTCCAAGGATCAGCCTCATAGCTTCATTTTGGACTCTTTCTAATTTTAGGAGGTTGCTTTGAGACGGTGTTGTTAGCCCAAGTCCGTAGTCGATCACACTGAGGACGAGTGATTGGTATAGCAGGAAGAGGTGGCGTTGTTCAATTCCTTTGGTTGCCATTGCTTTTAAGACTGAAAGGCCCTTTTTGCATTTGAGAACAGTGTTTTCCGTATGTTTTCTGAAGGTCAGCATCCTGTCGAAGTGTATTCCTAGGTAGCGTAGGCATTCAGTTTTCTCAATTTGAATCCCATCGAATGACACAGAAGGTGGTGATTTGCTCGCGGTTTTGTTGTTGAGGGTGCACAGCAACGTTTGGGCTTTCGCTGGATTGATGGAAGATCCTGTGTCTTTGCACCATTGAGCAATATTGTTTAGTTGTTTCTGGACGGCTTCAGTTCTTTCCTGAGCATTTTTCGAAGTTTTGAAGACCAGGCCGTCATCCGCAAGGGTAAGCACCCGAGCAATTCCATTGTTGTTTAAGTCTGCAAGGCCCTTCGTGTAGACATTGTAGAGGACAGGAGAGAGTGGAGACCCTTGTGGCAGTCCCATGGATAGTTTAGAAGGTGCAGACATCCAATCTCCGAGGCGTAGGACGACGGTTCTTTCCTGAAGCGCTGCTGCTATCCATCTTGTCAGTGTCAAACTTACTCCATACCTTAGTAGCAGCTCCATGAGGTGCGCAAACTGAACTTTATTGTAGGCATCTTCAAGGTCAATTGCTACTGCTAGTGTTTCTTCTTTTCTTTGAAATCCTTCATACACCTCATATGCAAAAGCAGCTGCATTTTCCCATGTGGACTTGCCTGTTCTATAACCACCTTGATTTGAAGGGAGAATGTGCCTGTGTTCAAGATCCCTTGCAAGTTTCCTGGCTATCATGCGTTCCATGAGCTTTCCAACAATGTTTTGCATGGTTAGGATCCGGTAGCCGCTTACCTGACGATGGTCCTTTCCTGGTTTTGGTATGGGTTTTAAGAAGCTGTGTGTCCAGTCCTCCGGCACCTGTCCATTGTGGAAACTGTTTTGGTATAGATTGAAAAGTTTGCTTCTGTCTTCTTCCGATAGCTCCTTGATGTCTGAGTAACGAACTTTGTCTGGGCCAGGAGCCGATTCTTTCTTGCATTTAGCTATTGCCTCGTTTAGATCATCCATTGTCAAGTCATCATCAGGTCCAGTCTGCATAAGGGTTTGGTTTAACTCCTCAACATATTTCTTTTTCTCATCTAAGTTTCTTTGATCACTCTGTTGTATGAAACGTTTGAGCAAGGCAGATCCTTTTTCTTCATTTGTCTTAAGCTTGGTTCCGTCAGTGTCTAACATGTCTGGGGTTGTTGTTGTGCACGTTTTCCCTTCCATGCGACGATAAAATTGCCAGAACTCTGTCAATGTTGTGTCATAACTGAGTGCCTCGCAAAACTGTTTCCACTTGTCATTTTTAGCCTCTTGAGCAATGACTTCAAACTGTTTAGTTTTTTCTTTCATTTTTGTTTCAATATCTTTGTCCGGAGATGGTTTTGTTCTTTCTTTTTGCCAAAGTTTGACAGCCGCATGTTTTTCTATCCAGGCTCTCTCTGTGTCAGTATTCCACCATGGGGGCTGAATAGTTTGCATCCTGTTCAGTGCCGTTCTTTTGTTTCTTCTGCGTCTTAATTTTTCGATGACGGTTGTCTCTTTGGTTTCATACTGAAATGGATCACGCAGTTTCATACAGGGTTTATCGGACAGTTTCTGTAGACTGAAAGCTACCGGGAGGTGGTCGCTGCCTTGGTATGGAAGCGTCTCTGCATTCTTTTCTGCTCTGAATTTTGGAGATGTTAGAGCGATGTCGATCACACTGTCACTGTCCCCTTGTCTTGTTCCAAGGCGAGTTGGGGATGTGGTTGTTAAAGGGCTAAGAAGAATTTCCCCTATCATTCCTTCAAGTGCGAGTCCTTGTGGGTTGGTGTTCTGCTGGTCCCATAACTTCGATCTTGCATTGAGGTCTCCACAGATAATGACCGAGTCTCCAAGTTCGTTCTCTATTTCCTCTAAAAAGGCCCAATCCTCTTTTGTTGTGCAGGTTCCTGGGTGAACGTAGGCATTGATGAGCACGATGCTTTTGTGAACTCCGTCAGGTTTGTCAAGACGCACCCCCAATAATTCACATGAGTTGCTACACCATTTCTCTAGATTTATGGTGGAAACTTTGTTTTTTAGGTTTTTGTTCAGTATGATTGCTACCCCTCTTCCTTCATTCCTTTGAAAGACTGTGAAATTCTCAAAATGTATTGGTCTGTCTGCACTTGTCCTGGTCTCTTGGAGACATAGAATGTCAAAATCATATGCCAATTTCTCAATTGTTGAGATTCTCATTCTTGCGCTGGAACAATTCCAACTGCCGATTCTAAAGAATTTCTTTGACAGCCGCTCTGCTTTTTTCATTCTGCTACCTAAGCACGATCTTTTCCCACCTCTTTTGCCACGCCTGTTTTGGGGTTTTGGGGATCTGAATTTATGTCTCGTGCTATGCAGCTGATCCCCGAGGTGCACGCGAGACAGGGTTTTGTTGGTATCCATAGAAGGGTGTTCTATGTGGTGAGGGAAAATATTCGGTCACCCTGACAGAGCCTCTTATCAGGGAAGGGCAATGGATGTCCATCTGTGTGGAGTCCGTCAGCCTGGTGTCGCCCTAAGGCCAGACTGCATACAGTTAGTGACTGTTTAACCCAACAGCCATTCATCCCATTGGTACTGTATGAAAGCCGTGGGATTGGGGATTTTGTCAGGTTGTCTCCTCTTAGCCAGTGGAAGGGTGCATCTGGGTGTTTTTGAGTAGCAGATTTTATTTTCCAGAAAAAAAAGAAAAAAAAAAAAAAAAAAAGTCCTCTTCACCCAGCCGGTGCTGCACCGCTTATAGGCCCTCTCTGTCATTCACTAACAATTCAACAACTAAACAACAATGGGATGACAAGTTTTGATCCCTCTCACTAATTTACTAATAATTCAAGCATTAAAGAATAACGCGATAACAAATTATTAATGGTATTAATGGAATGGTACGAACATACGGGTATGCTATAGATATATGGAAATGGTAAAAACAAAACATGGGGATGCTATAAACGTATGAAAATGGTAAAACATGTGGGAATGCTATAAACATAATAATGGGAATGCTATAAACATATGGGGATGCTATAAACATATGGGAATGCTATAAACATGATAATGGGAATGCTATAAAGATATGGGAATGCTGCAAACATAATTATTATGGGGATGCTGTAAACATATGGGAATGCTGTAAACAGTGTCAAGCATCTTCTGTACGGAATTCTCTTCCTCTGGATCTCCGTCACTTACCAACGCTGTCCTCTTCCAAGACAAACTTGAACACCCACCTGTTCAAACAGGCCTTAGGGTGTGATGAAGGGTAGCTGTTGTCTGCATTCTTCCTCCTCCTATCAACCCCACTTTGCCCTCTGCTGAAACCATCATGAACTCTGTGTGAGTCTGTGGGTGGGTGTTTGTGTGTGCACGAGCGTGTGTGTGTGCGCGCGGGCGTGTGTGTGCGCGTGTGTGCATGTGTAGGGCTTGTGTGTGTGTGTGTGTGTGTGTGTGTGTGTGTGATTGTCTATATCTGCACTGACTTTGTATGAGGGTGAGTATGCCCGGAGATTAGAAAAGAGAGATAAACCACTTGCAGAAATTGCTGAAGCCAGGCAGCCTGCGCCGCGACACGCATTCATTATTCATGAGCTGCCTTTGCCCCGCCCAAACGAAAGGAAAGCGTCAGTTGAACGCAGTCTCCTGAGTGATTTTATAATTTGGATTATACCTTTTTTCCCTTTTCTGTTTGCTTCATCCCACGCAGATGTCAAACTCAATTTTGTTGTGAATAACATTCCTAAATATTTATATGTATTGGTTACTTTTATTTCCCTATCACCACAGCACCATTTTTCACGAGTCGAAAGATGACCTCCATTGCGGAAAACTATAATATTGGTCTTATTGAGATTCACTGTTTGTTGTAGTCTGTCTGTTTCTTGCTTAAGGGCATTTAATTGATTTTGTAACCCTATGGGTGTGTCAGACAAGAGAACAACATCATCAGCAAATAGCATTAAGAGCAAATCTGTTGCACCAGGTATCATTTGTATTCCATGTCTCCCCTTCTTTGATAACCCCACTGCCAATTCACCGATGAAAAAGGAAAACAGCTGTGTGCTTGGCATACAACCTTGTTTAACCCCTCTTGGACACTGAAAAAAGTCTGAATAAATACCTTTGTCACGAACACATACAAGTACAGAATCGTAGATGCTTTTAACAGCCATGTAAAACTCCCGAGAGAGAGAGACAGAGACAGAGACTTAGAGAGAGAGATAGAGCACAATACAACGGTCTGCTCGGGCAACATGAAGCGTTCGTATATATATGAATTATATATATGATTATGTACATATAGATAGATTTAGATTTACATACTGATAGATCTATATGAAATTATGTATATATGTATTCATGTATGTATGTATAGACAGATGTTAGAAGAGAGACAGAGCTGAATATGTGTTTTATGTTTTGATATATATATATATATTTTTTTTTTTTTTTTTTTTGTTGTTGAAGAAATGGTGATGTAAACCAGAAAGTGTGAAGAAAAAGTAGCGTTACGAAAACGCAGTTCAATAATTTATAACTGTCTCTCTCATGTGCAACATTGCGCTCGGGGAGGGGGGGGGGAGTTGGTGGTGGGGGGAGCTGCTTTATTTTCTTTTTATATTATCTATATTCAAGCAGATGCAAACGTGCTAAAAACCAAAGCAAAAATGAATCGGTTTTCATTGTATACAGCGAATCTTACTACACGTGGGAAATTCCAGGCGTAACTTAACTTTCGCTTTACTGCAGCTGAACCGTCAGAACCGACCAGTTTCCTTCAGGTGGGGAAGGAGAGGGTGATTTACCCCCACCCTTCCGCACTGCGTGTGTGCCCCAAAACGGCTTCAGCACTGTTATAGACAGAAAGAAGGGGCCTGCCGCGAGTGGTTTATCTCTCTTTTCTAATCTCCGGTATGCCTAATTGCGAGTGATCATGTCGGAGCGACAGATAACAGGTCGTACTATCGTCAAATGCAGCTCTTCTGTTTTTGAAGGCTTATGTTTGACTGGTTCTTGGAAATGGGTATTCATTAAGGTATCAGAACGAGGGCGAAGCAGAACCGTTCGCAATTAGGCCTAGCTACCCTACTGGCTCAGTGTATATAATGTGTTGTTTTTATGGGCAGAGGTATGTTAATGTGCATTAGTATTAATGTATTGTGTCATGTGAGGCGCTTAGAGCCTATTATATAGGGAGTTTGGGCCAAATAAGTACTTTACATAACTCCGAGTTAACGTGTCTTTTTCCCTTCAAGCTGAAAATTTGTCCATCGAACATAGCATGGTGTAACATTCCTGCAGTGAAAATGGAATATTTCAATCAAATACCTTCGTGGAACGCTTAACTCCTCCTTTTAACCAAAATGTCAACCTTTTCATTACAGTGCGTGCGTGCGTGCGTGCGTGTGTGTGTGTGTGTGTGTGTGTGTGCGCGCGCGCGCGCGTGTGCGTGTGTGTGTGTGTGTGTGTGTGTGTGTGTGTGTGTGCCAAGCCTGCGTGTTTATTTATTTAAAAAGTATAAACATGCGTGCACATTATACTGCGTCTTTTGATATAGAACTATGCATTGCAATGCCTGCTAGAACGCACGCATGTGTATGTGTGTACCTGCGGGTGTAGTATAAGTGGTGAATGTCGCTATGGTTATGCAGTTCGCGTCAACTTTGCTCATATTCTCGCGCATGGTGTGTGTGTGTGTGTGTGTGTGTGTGTGTGTGTAGTAGTAGTAGTAGTAGTAGTAGTAGTGGCAGTAGCACTAGTAGTAGTAGGAGGAGGAGGAGAAGGAGTAATAGTAGTAATAGTGGTAGTAGCAGCAGCAGCAGTGGTAGTTGTACTTTGGTTTCATGCGGACGTGTTGGGGCACACGCGCGAGTGCGTGTGTGTACTGTGTCAGCGCGCGCGTGTTCTGCCAGAGAAGAATTATGCAAGGGACGGCAGCGTAGCAATAAAGTTGGTGATTCCTTCACCGGTGATTTCCCTTGACGAAGGACTGAGGGCGGCGGGAGGATGGCTCGGGACAGAATCAGTGATTACTGGGGACAGGGGGAGGGGGGACAGGGTCAGTGATTACTGGGGACAGGGGGAGGGGGGACAGGGTCAGTGATTACTGGGGACAGGGGGAGGGGAGCAGGGGGGGGGGGGGGGGGACAGGGTCAGTGATTACTGGGGACAGGGGGAGGGGAGGAGGGGGGAGACAGGATCAGTGATTACTGGGGACAGGGGGGGGGGACAGGGTCAGTGATTACTGGGGCCAGGGGGGGGACAGGGTCAGTGATTACTGGGGACAGGGGGAGGGGGGGGGACAGGATCAGTGATTACTGGGGACAGGGGGAGGGGGGGAGGGGGGACAGGATCAGTGATTACTGGGGACAGGGGGAGGGGGGGAGGGGGGACAGAATCAGTGATTACTGGGGACAGGGGGAGGGGGGACAGAATCAGTGATTACTGGGGACAGGGGGAGGGGGGGACAGAATCAGTGATTACTGGGGACAGGGGGAGGGGGGGGGACAGAATCAGTGATTACTGGGGACATGGGGAGGGGGGCAGGGGGGGGGACAGGATCAGTGATTACTGGGGACATGGGGAGGGGGACATGGGGAGGGGGACAGGGGGAGGGGGGACAGGGGGAGGGGGGGAGGGGGGGGGACAGAATCAGTGATTACTGGGGACATGGGGAGGGGGGCAGGGGGGGACAGGATCAGTGATTACTGGGGACATGGGGAGGGGGACAGGGGGAGGGGGGACAGGGTCAGTGATTACTGGGGACAGGGGGAGGGGGGGAGGGGGGGACAGGGTCAGTGATTACTGGGAACAGGGGGGGGAGGGGGGACAGGGTCAGTGATTACTGGGGACACGGGGAGGGGGTGAGGGGGGACAGGGTCAGTGATTACTGGGGACAGGGGGGGGGAGGGGGGACAGGGTCAGTGATTACTGGGGACACGGGGAGGGGGGGAGGGGGAACAGGGTCAGTGATTACTGGGGACAGGGGGAGGGGGGAAGGGGGACAGGGTCAGTGATTACTGGGGACAGGGGGGGGGGGAGGGACAGGGTCAGTGATTACTGGGGACAGGGGGAGGGGGGGAGTGGGGACAGAATCAGTGATTACTGGGGACAGGGGGAGGGGGTGAGGGGGGACAGGGTCAGTGATTACTGGGGACAGGGGGAGGGGGGGAGGGGGCACAGGGTCAGTGATTACTGGGGACATGGAGAGGGGGGAAGGGGGGGACAGAATCAGTGATTACTGGGGACAGGGGGAGGGGGGAGGGGGGACAGGGTCAGTTATTACTGGGGACAGGGGGAGGGTGGGAGGGGGGGAAAGGATCAGTGATTACTGGGGACATGGGGAGGGGGGGAGGGGGGGACAGGGTCAGTGATTACTGGGGACAGGGGGGGGGACAGGGTCAGTGATTACTGGGGACATGGGGAGGGGGGAAGGGGGGGAGGGGGGACAGAATCAGTGATTACTGGGGACAGGGGGGGGGGGACAGGGTCAGTGATTACTGGGGACAGGGGGGAGGGGACAGGGTCAGTGATTACTGGGGACATGGGGACAGGGGGAGGGCGGGAGGGGGGACAGAATCAGTGATTACTGGGGACATGGGGGGGGGGACAGGGTCAGTGATTACTGGGGAGAGGGGGAGGGGGGGAGGGGGGACAGGGTCAGTGATTACTGGGGACAGGGGGAGGGGGGGAGGGGGGACAGGGTCAGTGATT
>NC_134908.1:13717339-13722339 GCF_041734735.1 Babylonia areolata
GAGGAGAGACAGACAGAGAGAGGGATACAGAGGAGAGACAGACAGAGGGATACAGAGGAGAGACAGACAGAGAAGGATACAGAGGAGAGACAGACAGAGAGGGATACAGAGGAGAGACAGACAGAGAGAGGGATACAGAGGAGAGACAGACAGAGAGGGATACAGAGGAGAGACAGACAGAGAGGGATACAGAGGAGAGACAGACAGAGAGGGATACAGAGGAGAGACAGACAGAGAGGGATACAGAGGAGAGACAGACAGAGAGGGATACAGAGGAGAGACAGACAGAGAGAGGGATACAGAGGAGAGACAGACAGAGAGAGGGATACAGAGGAGAGACAGAACGAGGGATACAGAGGAGAGACAGACAGAGAAAGGGATACAGAGGAGAGACAGACAGAGACGGATACAGAGGAGAGACAGACAGAGAGAGGGATACAGAGGAGAGACAGACAGAGAGAGGGATACAGAGGAGAGACAGAACGAGGGATACAGAGGAGACAGACAGACAGAACGAGGGATACAGAGGAGAGACAGACAGAGAGAGGGATACAGAGGAGAGACAGACAGAGACGGATACAGAGGAGAGACAGACAGAGAGAGGGATACAGAGGAGAGACAGACAGAGAGAGGGATACAGAGGAGAGACAGAACGAGGGATACAGAGGAGACAGACAGACAGAACGAGGGATACAGAGGAGAGACAGACAGACAGAACGAGGGATACAGAGGAGAGACAGACAGACAGAACGAGGGATACAGAGGAGAGACAGACAGAGGGATACAGAGGAGACAGGCAGAGAGAGGGATACAGAGGAGAGACAGACAGAGGGATACAGAGGAGAGACAGACAGAGAGAGGGATACAGAGGAGAGACAGACAGAGACGGATACAGAGGAGAGACAGACAGAGAAAGGGATACAGAGGAGAGACAGACAGAGACGGATACAGAGGAGAGACAGACAGAGAAAGGGATACAGAGGAGAGACAGACAGAGAGAGGGATACAGAGGAGAGACAGACAGAGAGAGGGATACAGAGGAGAGACAGAACGAGGGATACAGAGGAGAGACAGACAGAGAGGGATACAGAGGAGAGACAGACAGAGAGAGGGATACAGAGGAGAGACAGACAGAGAGGGATACAGAGGAGAGACAGACAGAGAGGGATACAGAGGAGAGACAGACAGAGAGAGGGATACAGAGGAGAGACAGAACGAGGGATACAGAGGAGACAGACAGACAGAACGAGGGATACAGAGGAGAGACAGACAGACAGAACGAGGGATACAGAGGAGAGACAGACAGAGGGATACAGAGGAGACAGACAGAGAGAGGGATACAGAGGAGAGACAGACAGACAGAACGAGGGATACAGAGGAGAGACAGACAGACAGAGGGATACAGAGGAGACAGACAGAACGAGGGATACAGAGGAGAGACAGACAGACAGACAGAGGGATACAGAGGAGAGAGAGACAGACAGACAGAGGGATACAGAGGAGAGAGAGACAGACAGACAGAGGGATACAAAGGAGAGACAGACAGACAGACAGACAGAGGGATACAGAGGAGAGACAGACAGAGGGATAGACAGAAAAAGATCAGAGAGACAGAGTACTAGAGAGAGATGGACAGAAACAGACAGAAAGACAGACAAACGTTGACAGAGAAAGATACAGAAACGGGGATATTTCCATTTCAGTGATAAATTCATTGCCTGCATACTTTCACTCCTACCTAACACAAAAAAACAAAACAAAAGTAACTGACTAATTACCTACCCCACCCCACTCCACCCCACAAAACAACCACCGAAACAAATGAATACTGACTGATCTAAAGGAAGAATTTTGTTTCATGTCAAGTCATACACTGGTGACTGTACACATCGAGATAAACTATTAGATTTCAGATATATATGTTATCATTTAAAATATAAAAACAAAACAAAAAAACGAATAAAACAAGATAAAACAAAATGACAAAACTCTAAAAACTAAAACAAACACCATTAACAACAGAAAGTCAACACTGCTCTCTGGCCTTTAAAGAGCACCAGTCCCCACACGCACACAGCCTCGAGTTGCCCTCTCTTTGGTCGGATTACCGCCCTTACTAATCGCTCTTTACCACCAGAGGTTATCGTTCTCTTTCCTCTCAACACTTGAGGAAGGCTGGAGACTTTCTTTCACGTTGAAAGGTTACAGGTGTTGGGTTTGGCGTTTTGCACTGGACTCTGAAAAGGTTGATTCTGGGAGAAGTCAGAGTAGAATATATCTCCCTCGTGTGGATTCTAACGAGAGAAAAAAAAAGAGAGAAAAGAAAAACACCAGAAAAACAACTTATGAACGCCGTCGACCTTATATTATTACCACTTCGTTCCGAGTTAAACTGAAGTTGATGTCAAAAGACACATGAAGACACATGAACAGTCAACACAATTCAAAAGCTGTACACTATCTGAAGGCCACATACGGAGAGGAACAGATTAACTGTCAGCAAACATCGTGTTCCCATTGTCGCTGTTCTGACTCACTGGAACTGAACAACATGGCAGACCCCAACAAATTCAAGGTGCCAGACTGGAAGAGCTACAAGGTAGAGGGCATTCAAGAACTGGAGAAAACCCAGCGATTGCTTGCCGCCCGACATCTGAGGGACCCTGGCTTAGGAACGAAGTGTGGCGTTACACCAAAGCCAACTACGGAGGTCAGTACAAGAACGCCCTCATCAACCTTGGCAAGGGACTGAAGTGGGCACTGGTGGCCATGGTGCTGACGCTCTCTCTGGAAGAGTTAGGATCCATTTTCAGAGAGCAAGGGACACGTCTTCGTCGTCCGCTTGACGATGAGTCAAACGACTAGTGTTAACGATGATTGTTTGTTGTTGTTGTTTTTGGCGGAGGGTAGTGAGGGGTTCGAGTAGGACGAGGGGTTGGAAAAAACATGTGTGTCGAAAGGGGAAGTTGAAGGAAGACGGAGAATAGTGAAACCAAAAAGAAAGTTTTGTTTGTTTAAAGACTGAGCATTGATCTGTAATGTGTTGAAAATTTATGGGAATGTATTATTTTCATTTATTTATTTATATATTTATGCATTCCTATTAGCGGTGGTGTGGGGGGTGGATGAGTTGGGAGTTGGTGATGGGGCCGGAGGCTACGGGTAATAGAGGTTGGGGGTGTTAGCTATAGGTTTTATTTATAGTTTGGCATTCAAACTCCAGACAAGTTCGCGTACTGGTTGTTCTTTACCAAACCTTTTGGGAATTGAAATGGGGAAATATGTATTTTTCTTCTTCTTCTTCTTCAGATTCAAGCAAAACAAACAAAGAAAAAAAAAAACAACCAAGAAAAGAAGAAATTTGCTGCACGAAGACGTTTCTGCAATGGGGACAGTGAAGAGCGATGAACTGATTGATTGCCACTAAGCTGACAATTTATTTATTTATTTATTTTATTATTTATTATTTTACGCTTATAGTTGACTTCATCAAGTTTTTGCGCCTTATACATATTATCATCAGTAGTAGTAGTTCTGTTTTCTTATGCATTTACCTTTTTTTTTCTTCTCAAGGCCTGACTAAGCGCGTTGGGTTACGCTGCTGGTCAGGCATCTGCTTGGCAGATGTAGTGTAGCGTATATGGATTTGTCCGAACGCAGTGACGCCTCCTTGAGCTACTGAAACTGAAACTGAAACTGACTCCACGGCACTGTACTGCAACTGTGACATTCCACATGAATTTCAATGTTCAGTGTTAAGTGTTCGAACGATGGCGTTAAAAACAATAATAACAAAACAAAACGATATGCAAAAAAAGAAGCAAAAACAAAACCAAAGAACAACAAAAAACAAACAGCTGAATTCTAACCGATATGTAAAATTTAAGGGTATATTGCATGTCTAATGGCAAACCACCCCAGTCTCGCTCGCCAAGCCGCTGTTACATTAACAGTTATTCCTTGTATGTAAAAGATTGGTCTCTTGTGGTCATTCAGATCTGTACAACACAAACCAATCAGATCTGTACAAGACAAACCAGTCAGTTCTGTACAACACAAACCAAACAAAATAAAGAAAGAAAAAAATCTCCTTTCCGTGCCCCAAAGCGACTGATCATGATGATGATACACTTTTCCACTGTCGTCTTTTTACTTCCGTTTCCGGTTCAGTTTCAAGGCGGTGTCAAGGTGTGCGGATTGATCATACACTGCCTTGGAAAAAATACAGGAGCGCAAGCCAACGCCAACGTGCTGGTCATGTTTTGAGAGCCTACACTTGGTCATCTTTGTTCACACACACACACACACACACACACACACACACACTCCTCACTCACTGATCCGCGCGCTTGCTCGCTCGTTTTTCTTTCCCGATTCATCTATAATTCTTCCTCATTTGTTTTCTTAACTTTCATTCTCACAGACTGATTGATTTCTTTGTTTATCTAAATTGGAAGCGGAAATGGCAGCATTATTGCATATAATGATAATTATTCTGGAATGGAAAGGTGACTTTTTACTGGCATTGTCCCCAAGTCAAAAACCGTCGGGCCTTATTAGAACGTTGTGGACTGAAATTGACTCCCTCCCCCCCTCCCCTCCTCCCGGAGACGGTGAGCACTGGCCATGTCCCGTGATGCTGATGATGGATGCCTTCACTGTTGTGTTTTTATTGTCTGATCTTTGTCCCTTCCTTTTTTCTTTGGCTGGCTGTTCAAATCAGCAGTGATATCTTTGTCCACTACAGTTCCAAACTTCTCTTCACCCATGCTGTTAATGCTTTATGTTTGTGTGTCAGACTGTGTGTGAAATTGCGGTGTGTGTGGGCTGGGTGGTGTGTGTGGTGTGTGCGAGATTGTTGTGTGTGTGGTGTGTTAGATTGTGGTGTGTGTGAGATTGTGGTGTGTGTGGTGTGTGTGAGATTGTTGTGTATGTGGTGTGTGTGGTGTGTGTTAGATTGTGGTGTGTGTGTGTCGGGGGGAAGGTGGGGGCTGGGGGGT
>NC_134908.1:13727339-13747339 GCF_041734735.1 Babylonia areolata
CATGTCTTTTCACTGCTATTGGTTGTAGCGGTACATGTCTTTTCACTGCTATTGGTTGTAGTGGTACATGTCTTTTCGTTACCATTGGTTGTAGTGGTACATTTCTTTTCACTGCTATTGGTTGTAGCGGTACATGTCTTTTCATTGCTATTGGTTGTAGTGGTACATGTCTTTTCACTGCTATTGGTTGTAGTGGTACATGTCTTTTCATTGCTATTGGTTGTAGCGGTACATGTCTTTTCATTGCTATTGGTTGTAGTGGTACATGTCTTTTCACTGCTATTGGTTGTAGCGGTACATGTCTTTTCATTGCTATTGTTGTAGTGTACATGTCTTTTCACTGCTATTGGTTGTAGCGGTACATGTCTTTTCATTGCTAATGTTTGTAGTGGTACATGTCTTTTCATTGCTAATGTTTGTAGTGGTACATGTCTTTTCATTGCTATTGGTTGTAGCGGTACATGTCTTTCATTGCTAATGTGTGTAGTGGACATGTCTTTTCATTGCTATTGGTTGTTGTGGTAACATGTCTTTTCATTTTGCGTACATGGCTTTTTTGTAGCGGTACATGTCTTTTCATTGCTAATGTTTGTAGTGGTACATGTCTTTTCCCTGCTATGGTGTACCGTACATCCTTCATTGCTCAATCCGTTGTACACCCTTCATTGCTACCCGTTTGTGTCATGTCCTTTCATGCATTGTCCTCACCGTCATGCTCACACGTTCTACACCGTCTTCTTGCTACCGTAGGCTACACTTTCCTGCATTCACCCGTACATGTCTTTCCATTGCTAAGTTGATTACTGTCTTTCATGCTAGGTTTGGGGTACAGTCTATTCATGCTATGTTGATGACCAGCCCGTCTTGCCTATCGTTGTAGGGTCTCTTTTCATCTCTGTCCTAGCTACTCTTCACTCACCGTTGCTACCGTCCATGCTCATGCCTGCGTATCATCCTCCTTGCATGTAGTGACCGTCTTCATACTTCGTTATGTCATGCCTTCGTTACCAGCCGTACTGTCTCACTCCGTCCTTGTCTCTACTCTTTCCGTCACCTGTTGTCGTGCTCATCATCCGTCTATGTAACGCTTCGTACCTGCTACATCGTCTTTCTACCATCGTCTGCTAACCCCGTTCCCACTGGCTTGGTCACCGTTACCTGCTCATCGTACATGTCTTCACCCGTCTGTATCCGTCATCTTTCGTCCATGGTTCTTCACCTCGTTTCTTACCATGTTAGCGTACATTCCTGTTCTCACCTGCATGTTAGTGCGTCTACTGTCTGCCTCACCCGTATTGGTTATCGGGCTCATGTCCTGCTAATCACTCGTAGTGTACTCTAAGCACGTTCCCACCCCGTCCTGCCTCACCCCGTCCGCTCACCCCGTCCTCACCCGTCCTGCCTCACCCCGTCCTGCCTCATCCCGTCCTCACTCCGTCCTGCCTCACCCCGTCCTCACCCGTCCTGCCTCACTCCCCTACCTCACCCCGTCCTCACCCCGTCCTGCCTCACCCGTCCTGCCTCACCTCGTCTGCCTCACTCCGTCCTGACTCACCTCGTCCTGCCTCACCCCGTCCTCCACCCGTCCGCCTCCCCCGTCCTCACCCGTCCTGCCTCACCCGTCCCTCACCCCGTCCTCACCCCGTCCTGCCTCACCCGTCCTCACCCCGTCCTACCTCACCCCGTCCTCACCCCCGTCCCTGCCTCACCCCGTCCTCACTCCGTCCTACCTCACCCCGTCCTCACTCCGTCCTGCCTCACCCCGTTCTGCCTCACCTAGTCCTGCCTCACCCCGTCTTGCCTCACCCCGTCCTGCCTCACCCCGTCCTGCCTCACCCCGTCCTCCCTCACCCGTCCTCACCCAGTCCTGCCTCACCCCGTCCTGCCTCACCCCGTCCTCACCCCGTCCTCACCCCGTCCTGCCTCACCCCGTCCTGCCTCACCCCGTCCTCACCCAGTCCTGTCTCACTCCGTCCTGCCTCACCCCGTCCTCACCCCGTCCTGCCTCACCACCGTCCTCACCCCGTCCTGCCTCACACCGTCCTCACCCCGTCCTGCCTCACCCCGTCCTCACTCCGCCCTGCCTCACCCCGTCCTGCCTCACTCCGTCCTGCCTCACCCCGTCCTGCCTCATCCCGTCCTCACTCCGTCCTGCCTCACCCCGTCCTGCCTCACCTAGTCCTGCCTCATCCCGTCCTCACCCCGTCCTGCCTCACCCGTCCTCCTACCCGTCCTGCCTCACCCCGTCCTGCCTACTCTCCTGCCTCACCCCGTCCTGTCTCACCTCCGCCCCCGTCCTCACCCCGTCCTGCCTCACCCGTCCTCCTCACCCCGTTACCTCACCCCGTCCTGCCTCACCCCGTCCTGCCTCACCCGTCCTCCACCTCCGTCCTGCCTCACCCGTCCTCACCCCGTCCTCACTCCGTCCTCCTCACCCCGTCCTCACCCCGTCCTGCCTCACCCCGTCCTGCCCACCCGTCCTGCCTCACCCCGTCCTGCTCACCTCGTCCGTCCTACCCCCGTCCCTCCGCCCCGCCTCACCCCGTCCTGCCTCACCCCGTCCCTCACCCCGTCCTCCCTGCCTCACCCGTCCTGCCTCACCCCGTCCTCACCCCGTCCTCACCCCGTCCTGCCTCACCCCGTCCTGCCTCACCCCGTCCTGCCTCACCTCGTCCTGCCTCACCCCGTCCTCACCCCGTCCTCACCCCGTCCTGGCCTCACCCCCGTCCTCCACCCCGTCCTGCCTCACCCCGTCCTGCCTCACCCCGTCCTGCCTCACCCCGTCCTCACCCAGTCCCTGTCTCACTCCGTCCTTGCCTCACCCCGTCCTCATCCCGTCCTGCATTCACCCCGTCCGTCACACACCGTCCTCACCCCGTCCTGGCCTCACCCCGTCATGCCTCACCCCGTCCTCTCCCAGTCTGCTCACTCCGTCCTGCCCTCACCCGCGTCCTCACCCCGTCGCTGACTCACACCGTCCTCACTCCCGTCCTGCCTCACCCCGTCCATCACTCCGCCCTGCCTCACCCCGTCCTGCCTCACTCCGTCCTGCCTCACCTAGTCCTGCCTCATCCCGTCCTCACCCCGTCCTGCCTCACCCCGTCCTCACTCCGTCCTGCCTCACCCCGTCCTGCCTCACCTCGTCCTGCCTCACCCCGTCCTGCCTCATCCCGTCCTCACTCCGTCCTGCCTCACCCCGTCCTGTCTCACCCCGTCCTCACCCCGTCCTGCCTCACCCCGTCCTGCCTCACCCCGTCCTCACCCCGTCCTGCCTCACCCCGTCCTCACCCCGTCCTGACTCACCCCGTCCTCACCCCGTCCTCACCCCGTCCTGCCTCACCCCGTCCTGCCTCACCCCGTCCTCACCCCGTCCTCACTCCGTCCTACCTCACCCCGTCCTCACCCCGTCCTACCTCACCCCGTCCTGCCTCACCTCGTCCTGCCTCACCCCGTCCTGCCTCACCCCGTCCTGACTCACCTCGTCCTGCCTCACCCCGTCCTGCCTCACCTCGTCCTGCCTCACCCCGTCCTCACCCCGTCCTGCCCTCACCCCGTCCTCACCCCCGTCCTACCTCACCCCGTCCTGCCTCACCCCGTCCTCCCTCTCACCCCGTCCTGCCTCACCCCGTCCTCACCCCGTCCTGCTCCCTGCCTCACCCGTCGCTACCCCGTCTGCCTCACCCCGTCCTCTCACCCCGTCCTACCCCGTCCTCACCCGTCCTGCCTCACCCCGTCCTCACCCGCCTCACCCCGTCCTGCCTCACCTCCTCACCCCGTCCCTCACCCGTCCTGCCTCACCCGTCCTGCCCCCTCACCCGTCCTGCCTCACCTCGTCCTGCCTCACCGTCCTCACCCCGTCCTTCGCCTCACCCCGTCCTCACCCCGTCCTACCTCACCCCACGTCCTGCCTCACCTCGCCTCACCGTCCTGCCTCACCCCGTCCTCACACCCGTCCTGTCCTCACCCGTCCTGCCTCACCCCGTCCTCACCCCGTCCTGCCTCACCCGTCCTCCACCCCGTCCTGCCTCACCCGTCCTCACCCCGTCCTGCCTCACCCCGTCCCTCACTCCGCCTGCCTCACCCCGTCCTCACCCGCCTCACTCCCGTCCTGCCTCACCCCGCTCACCCCTGCCTCATCCCGTCCCGTCTCACCCCGTCCTGCCTCACCCCGTCCTGCCTCACCTGCCTCACCCGTCCTGCCTCACCCGTCCTCTCACCCCGTCCTAGCCTCACCCGTCCCTCACCCGTCCTCTCACCCGTCCTGCTCACCCGTCCCTCACCCCGTCCTGCCTCACCCGTCCTGCCTCACCCCGTCCTCCACCCGTCCCTCCCCGCTCACCCGTCCTGCTCACCCGTCTCACCCCGTCCTCACCTCCCGTCCTGCCTCACCCCGTCCTCACCCGTCCTCATCCCGTCCTTCACCCCGTCCTGCCTCACCCCGTCCTCACCCCGCTCCTCACTCCCCGTCCTACGCCTCACCCGTCCTCACCCCGTTCCCTGCCTCACCCGTCCTGACCTCCCGTCCTCACCCCTTCTCACCCTCGTTACCGCTCACCCCGTCCTAGCCTCCCACCCGTCCTCACCCCCCGTCCCGTCCTCACCCCCGTCCTGCCTCACCCGTCCTGCTCCTCACCCCCGTCCTCACCCGCCTCACCTCCGTCCTGCCTCACCCCGTCCTGCCTCACTCTACCCGTCCTGCCTCACCCCGTCCTCACCCCTCACCCCGTCCTGCCTCACCCGTCCTGCTCACCCGTCGCCTCATCGCCACCCGTCCTGCCTCACCCCGTCCTCACCCCGTCCTCACCCCGTCCTGCCTCACCCCGTCCTGCCTCCGACTCACCGCTCTCACCGTCTGCCTCACCTCGTCCTGCCTCACCCCGTCCTCCACCCCGTCCTCACCCGTCCTCACCCCGCCTGCCTCACCCCGTCCTCACCCGTCCTCACCCGTCGTCCTCACCCCGTCCTGCCTCACCCCGTCCTGCCTCACCCCGTCCTGCCTCACCCCGTCGCTACCCGTCCTGCTCACCCGTCCTGCCTCACCCCGTCCTCACCCCGTCCTCCTCACCCCGTCCTCACCCCGTCCTCACCCGTCCTGCCTCACCCCGTCCTGCCTCACCCCGTCCTGCCTCACCGTCCGCCTCACCCCGTCTGCCTCACCCCGTCCTGCCTCACCCCGTCCTCACCCGTCCTGCCTCACCCCGTCCTGCCTCACCCGTCCTGCCTCACCCCGTCCTGCCTCATCCCGTCCTCACCCCGTCCTGCCTCACCCCCCGCTCCTGTCTCACCCCGTCCTCTCACCCCGTCCGCCTCACCCCGTCCTCCCCCGTCCTGCCTCACCCGTCCTCACCCCGTCCTGCTCACCCCGTCCTCACCCCTGTCCTCACCCCGTCCTGCCTCACCCGTCCTGCCTCACCCCGTCCTCACCCCGTCCTCACTCCGCCTCCTCACCCCGTCCTCACCCCGTCCTCCTCACCCCGTCCTGCCTCACTCGTCCTGCCTCACCCCGTCCTACTCACCTCGTCCTGCCTCACCCCCGCTCCTGCCTCACCTCGTCCTGCCTCACCCCGTCCTCACCCCTCCTCACCCCGTCCTGCCTCACCTCGTCCTGCCTCACCCCGTCCTCACCCGTCCTACCCGTCCTGCCTCACCCCGTCCTGCTCACCCCGTCCTGCCTCACCCCTCCTCACCCCGTCCTCACCCCTCCTCACCCGTCCTGCCTCACCCCGTCCTCACCCCGTCCTCACCCCGTCCTCACCCCGTCCTGCCTCACCCCGTCCTGCCTCACCCGTCCCTCACCCCGTCCTGACCCGTCCTGCCTCACACCCGTCCTGCTCACCCCGTCCTCACCCCGTCCTGCCTCACCTCCGTCCTCACCCCGTCCTCACCCCGTCCTGCCTCACTCCGCCTGCTCACCCGTCCTCACCCAGTCCGCTCACTCCGTCCTGCCTCACCCCGTCCTCACCCGTCCTGCCTCACACCGTCTCACCCCGTCCTCACCCCGTCTCACTCCGTCCTGCACACCCCGTCCTCACCCGTCCTGCCTCACCCGTCCTGCTCACCCGTCCTGCTCACCTAGTCCTGCCTCACCCCGTCCTCACCCAGTCCCGGATCTCACTCCGTCCCTGCCTCACCCCGTCCTCACCCCGTCCAGCCTCACCCCCGTCCTCACCCCGTCCTGCCTCACCCCGTCCTCACCCAGTCCTGTCTCACTCCGTCCTCCCTCACCCCGTCCTCACCCCGTCCTGCCTCACACCGTCCTCACCCCGTCCTGCCTCACCCCGTCCTCACTCCGTCCTGCCTCACCCCGTCCTCACTCCGCCCTGCCTCACCCCGTCCTGCCTCACTCCGTCCTGCCTCACCTAGTCCTGCCTCATCCCGTCCTCACCCCGTCCTGCCTCACCCCGTCCCTCACTCCGTCCTGCCCTCACCCCGTCTGCCTCACCTCGTCCTGCCTCATCCCGTCCTCACTCCGTCCTGCCTCACCCGTCCTGTCTCCCCCGTCCTCACCCCGTCCTGCCTCACCCCCGTCCTGCCTCACCCCGTCCTGCCTCACCGTCCTCACCCTGTCCTCACCCTGTCCTGCATCACCTAGTCCTGCCTCACCCCGTCCTGCCTCACCCCGTCCTCACCCCGTCCTCACCCTGTCCTGCCTCACCCCGTCCTGCCTCACCTCGTCCTGCCTCACCCCGTCCTCACCCTGTCCTGCCTCACCCCGTCCTGACTCACCTCGTCCTGCCTCACCCCGTCCTGCCTCACCTCCTCCTGCCTCACCCCGTCCTCACCCTGTCCTGCCTCACCCCGTCCTGCCTCACCTCGTCCTGCCTCACCCCGTCCTCACCCCGTCCTCTCCCTGTCCTGCCTCACCCCGTCCTCACCCCGTCCTCACCCTGTCCTGCCTCACCCCGTCCTGCCTCACCCCGTCCTGCCTCACCCCGTCCTCACCCCGTCCGCACCCTGTCCTGCCTCATCCCGTCCTGCCTCACCCCGTCCTGCCTCACCCCGTCCTGCCTCACCCTGTCCTGCCTCACCCCGTCCTCACCCCGTCCTGCCTCACCCCGTCCTGCTACACCTGGTCTTCACCTTCTCTTCAGTTGGGTTCTTTTTTTCTCGCCATTTTTAATTACACACAAGAAAAGAAGAGCAACATACAGAAAAAGTCAAGAGGATGGTTCAAACCGCATGAACAATGTAAACCTTCAGAGAAAACACAGCAGTACACAATGTCAGCAGCAGAGTACAGTCACACACACAAGGTAGAATCAACCACATGTATAACATTTCCTTTGGATCACGTGGTACAATTAATATAAAAAAGAAAATGTGTTCTTTCTGTCTGGCACTGATCTGGTCTCTCCCATTGTTTGGTCTGTTCCATTCCGTCCGTTGGCTTGAAAACAGTAATTGATCTGTTTTCAATTGTCACAATACAATTGCAATGAATTCGACAAGACAGAGAGAAAGCCTCAGCCAAAAATAAACCCTGTCGTAATATACATATGCTGCACAGACATTAAATAAGCGAATGAAACACGATGCCACATGATTTATCTACAAAACAAAAGCCGCCGCTTCACTGTGTTCACACAGATCTAGCAACGCCCCCCACCCCCCACCCCCATCCCTCCCCGAGACCCCCTCCTCCCCCCGAGACCCCCTCCTTCCAAAGATGCCTAACGACCTGCCGGTTTCCGCTCTGACGATCAGGTGTACCCAGGCTGTGGTGTACCAGCTTCCCAGCAGTGGTTCATAATCACTGTGTTGTTCTCCCTACGTGCTACAGGTCGTACAGACACCATTCACGTCTTTTAACCACTTCACTGCTGAAGCAGATTAGCGTGAGTCAGGGATAGGTAGGCTTTGCGTGGAGGCCGAACGAGGTCATTAACCATTTCACTGCTGCCGGCTTATTTTCACTCGGCTCCTGCAGGGGGAGGAGGAAGGGGGAATCACCCCATCAACAAGGGGAAGGAACTCGTGATGATCCTACAGCTGTTTGGTGGTAGTTATCTTCCTCTCCTTATCTTCCTCTTCCTGGCTGTGTGAGTTGAGCTTTCTCCATCATGCGGTGAGGGGTGAGGGGGTGAAGAGATGAGGGGGTGAGGGGGTGAAGGGATGAGGGGGTGAGGGGTGAGGAAGTGTGGGTGGTGAGTGGGTAATAAAGGGGATGAGAGGGTAAGAGGGAGAGGAGAGAGGAGGGTGGAGGAGGGTGAAGACGGAGGTAAAGGGAAAGGGAGAGTGGGGATGTTGAAGCTGTGTGTGGAACATGGGGTCACGTGGGATGTTGAAGCTGTGTGTGGAACATGGGGTCACGTGACATGTTGAAGCTGTGTGTGGAACATGGGGTCACGTGGGATGTTGAAGCTGTGTGTGGAACATGGGGTCACGTGGGATGTTGAAGCTGTGTGTGGAACATGGGGTCACGTGGGATGTTGAAGCTGTGTGTGGAACATGGGGTCACGTGGCATGTTGAAGCTGTGTGTGGAACATGGGGTCACGTGGGATGTTGAAGCTGTGTGTGGAACATGGGGTCACGTGGGATGTTGAAGCTGTGTGTGGAACATGGGGTCACGTGGCATGTTGAAGCTGTGTGTGGAACATGGGGTCACGTGGGATGTTGAAGCTGTGTGTGGAACATGGGGTCACGTGACATGTTGAAGCTGTGTGTGGAACATGGGGTCACGTGACATGTTGAAGCTGTGTGTGGAACATGGGGTCACGTGGGATGTTGAAGCTGTGTGTGGAACATGGGGTCACGTGGGATGTTGAAGCTGTGTGTGGAACATGGGGTCACGTGGCATGTTGAAGCTGTGTGTGGAACATGGGGTCACGTGACATGTTGAAGCTGTGTGTGGAACATGGGGTCACGTGGCATGTTGAAGCTGTGTGTGGAACATGGGGTCACGTGGCATGTTGAAGCTGTGTGTGGAACATGGGGTCACGTGGCATGTTGAAGCTGTGTGTGGAACATGGGGTCACGTGGGATGTTGAAGCTGTGTGTGGAACATGGGGTCACGTGACATGTTGAAGCTGTGTGTGGAACATGGGGTCACGTGACATGTTGAAGCTGTGTGTGGAACATGGGGTCACGTGGGATGTTGAAGCTGTGTGTGGAACATGGGGTCACGTGGCATGTTGAAGCTGTGTGTGGAACATGGGGTCACGTGACATGTTGAAGCTGTGTGTGGAACATGGGGTCACGTGGGATGTTGAAGCTGTGTGTGGAACATGGGGTCACGTGGCATGTTGAAGCTGTGTGTGGAACATGGGGTCACGTGACATGTTGAAGCTGTGTGTGGAACATGGGGTCACGTGGGATGTTGAAGCTGTGTGTGGAACATGGGGTCACGTGGCATGTTGAAGCTGTGTGTGGAACATGGGGTCACGTGACATGTTGAAGCTGTGTGTGGAACATGGGGTCACGTGGGATGTTGAAGCTGTGTGTGGAACATGGGGTCACGTGGGATGTTGAAGCTGTGTGTGGAACATGGGGTCACGTGGGATGTTGAAGCGGTGTGTGGAACATGGGGTCACGTGGGATGTTGAAGCGGTGTGTGGAACATGGGGTCACGTGGGATGTTGAAGCTGTGTGTGGAACATGGGGTCACGTGGGTTCAAAGAAACGGGAGGGTGGGGAAGGGGGGAGGAAAAGAGTCAGAGAAAACGATGTTCAAAATGGGGGAAAAATCACATTACTCTAAATACCATAAAGGTTCTTTCTCTCTCCGTGTGTCCCCTCATTGTTTTTCCGCTTTTCTGTCCTTCCTCTAATCTCTCCACCTCCTATCTATCTACTATCTATCTATCTATCTACTATCTATCTATCTATCTATCTATCTCTCTCTCCTCTCTCCTCTTCTTTCGTATATTTGGGGAGCTCGATATAATTATACCGTTAAGTATTATAAATATCAATGTATTCGGTTAGGTCTACTCGTAGCATCAAATGACGAACACAAAGATAGAGACCTATTGATTTATTTGTACAAAGTATTCAAGTTTGATCTATTGCTTTCTTGAAGGACTGTTAGTTGACTACTAATTGACGTTGAATTGACACTATTGACAATTATTATGTCTAATGACTGTTCAGCTACACCCCATCACGAGGGCTGTGGCCTGCACAGAATTCATTGTCCCAATCCGTATCTCTCATCTCTCTTTACACCTCCTTCCCTCTCTATCCCTCCCCTCTCTCTCACTCTTCATCCCCCCCTCCGCCCCTCAGTATCTCTATGTCTCTATCTCCCCCCCCCCCCCGCCTCAGTATCTCTCTCTATCTTCCCTACCTCTCTCCTCTCTCTCCTCCTCTTTCTCGTCCCCCCCCGCCCCCCACAGTATCTCTGTCTCTATCTTCCCTACCTCTCTCCTCTCTCTCTTCCTCGTCTCCCCCCCCCCCCCCCGCCCCCCCCCACAGTATCTCTGTCTCTATCTTCCCTACCTCTCTCCTCTCTCTCTTCCTCGTCTCCCCCCCCCCCCCCCCCCGCCACCCTCAGTATCTGTCTCTATCTTCCTCTCTCCTCTCTCTTCCTCTTTCTCGTCTCCCCCCCCCCCCCCGCCCCCCTCAGTATCTCTGTCTCTATCTTCCCTACCTCTCTCCTCTCTCTCTTCCTCTTTCTCGTCTCCCCCCCCCCGCCCCCCTCAGTATCTCTGTCTCTATCTTCCCTACCTCTCTCCTCTCTCTCTTCCTCGTCCCCCCCCCCGCCCCCCTCAGTATCTCTGTCTCTATCTTCCCTACCTCTCTCCTCTCTCTCTTCCTCGTCCCCCCCCCCCCGCCACCCTCAGTATCTCTGTCTCTATCTTCCTCTCTCTCCTCTCTCTTCCTCTTTCTCGTCTCCCCCCCCCCCCCCCGCCCCCCTCAGTATCTCTGTCTCTATCTTCCCTACCTCTCTCCTCTCTCTTCCTCTTTCTCGTCTCCCCCCCCCCCCCCCCCGCCCCCCTCAGTATCTCTGTCTCTATCTTCCCTACCTCTCTCCTCTCTCTCTCTTCTCGTCTCCCCCCCCCCCCCCCCCCGCCGCCCCCCTCAGTATCTCTGTCTCTATCTTCCCTACCTCTCTCCTCTCTCTCTTCCTCTTTCTCGTCTCCCCCCCCCCCCGCCCCCCCTCAGTATCTCTGTCTATCTTCCCTACCTCTCTCCTCTCTCTTCCTCTTTCTCGTCCCTCCCCCCCCGCCCCCCCTCAGCCCCCTCAGCTATCTCTGTCCCTATCACCTCCTCTCCTCCTCTCTCTTCCTCCTTTCTCGTCCTCCCCCCCCCCCCCCCCGCCCCCCTCAGTATCTCTGTCTCTCATCTTCCCTACCTCACTCCTCTCCTCTCTCCTCTTTTCTCGTCTCCCCCCCCCCGTCCCGCCCCCCCTCAGTATCTCTCTCAGATCTCCCTACCTCTCTCCACTCTCTCCTTCTCTTTCTCGTCTCCCCCCACGCCCGCACCCCTCAGTATCTCTCCTCTATCTTCCCCACCTCTCTCCTCTCTCTTCCTCTTCTCGTTCTCCCCCCCCCCCACGCCCCGCCCCCCTCAGTATCTCTGTCTCTATACTTCCCTCCCCTCCCCTCTCTCTCTTCCTCTTTCTCGTCTTCCCCCCCCCCCCTCCCTCTCTCTCTTCCTCGTCTACCCCCTCCCCACCCCCCCCTCAGTATCTCTATGTCTCTATCTCCCCCCTCCCCTCTCTCTCTTCCCCTTTCTCGTCTACCCGCCCCCCTATCTTTTCTCTCTGTCTCTCTCTTTCCTTTCTGCCCCCCCCCCTCTCTCTCCAGCCACAGGTGTGCAGTTTGGTCAGTGTCAAGACATGAGTGGTGACAGGCTGTGGGTTCCAATCCCAGTGTAATGACGCCGGCTGTCTGTCGGTGTTGGTGTGCGTCAGATCACACAGCTGCTGTTTACTGCCCTCAACAGGGAGACAGGGGGAGAGTGGCTGGGGAGAGAGGGAGAGAGACAGAAAGTCACAAACATATAGAGACAGAGACAGAGATAGATAGAGATGGACAGAGAGAGAGAGAGAGAGAGAGAGAGAGAGAGAAACAAGACAGAGAGAAAGAGGAGGGAAGGCAGAAACAAAGACTGACGAAGAAGCCTAGACAGACAGACAGACAGACAGACAGACAGAAAGGAGGTGATGAAACAAGGACGACAGAAGAGAGAAGGGAAGAACTACAAAATGAGGGGAAAGAAGGGAGAAGGGAAGAAAGAAAAAAAGAAAGAAAAAGAAATGAATGTGTATAGAAAGAAAAGAAGCCGGGGAGCTAGGAAGACGGAAAGATAGAAAGAAGGGAAGAGGGAAAGGAAGAAATAGAAACAAAATGAAGGGAAAGAAGGAAGAACTGGACAAAAGAAAAGAGAAGAAATAAATGAAGTCAATGAAAGAAAGCAGAGAAAGGAAGAAAGCTAAAAAGAGAGTGGGGAAGAAGGGCCGAGAGAAGGAAGAAAGCTAAAAAGAGAGGGGGGAAGAAGGGCCGAGAGAAGGAAGAAAGCTAAAAAGAGAGGGGGGAAGAAGGGCCGAGAGAAGGAGGAAAGCTAAAAAGAGAGGGGGGAAGAAGGGCCGAGAGAAGGAAGAAAGCTAAAAAGAGAGTGGGGAAGAAGGGACGAGAGAAGGAAGAAAGCTAAAAAGAGAGTGGGGAAGAAGGGCCGAGAGAAGGAGGAAAGCTAAAAAGAGAGTGGGGAAGAAGGGCCGAGAGAAGGAAGAAAGCTAAAAAGAGAGTGGGGAAGAAGGGACGAGAGAAGGAAGAAAGCTAAAAAGAGAGTGGGGAAGAAGGGCCGAGAGAAGGAAGAAAGCTAAAAAGAGAGGGGGGAAGAATGGCGGAGAGAAGGAGGAAAGCTAAAAAGAGAGAGGGGAAGAAGGGCCGCGAGAAGGAAGAAAGCTAAAAAGAGAGGGGGGAAGAATGGCGGAGAGAAGGAGGAAAGCTAAAAAGAGAGAGAGGGGAAGAAGGGCCGAGAGAAGGAAGAAAGCTAAAAAGAGAGGGGGGAAGAATGGCGGAGAGAAGGAGGAAAGCTAAAAAGAGAGGGGGGAAGAAGGGCCGAGAGAAGGAGGAAAGCTAAAAAGAGAGAGGGAAGAATGGCGGAGAGAAGGAAGAAAGCTAAAAAGAGAGGGGGGAAGAAGGGCCGGGAGAAGGAGGAAAGCTAAAAAGAGAGGGGGGAAGAAGGGCCGAGAGAAGGAAGAAAGCTTAAAAGAGAGGGGGGAAGAAGGGCCGGGAGAAGGAGGAAAGCTAAAAAGAGAGGGGGGAAGAAGGGCCGGGAGAAGGAGGAAAGCTAAAAAGAGAGGGGGGAAGAAGGGCCGGGAGAAAGAGGAAAGCTAAAAAGAGAGGGGGGAAGAAGGGCCGAGAGAAGGAAGAAAGCTAAAAAGAGAGTGGGGAAGAAGGGCCGAGAGAAGGAGGAAAGCTAAAAAGAGAGTGGTGAAGAAGGGCCGAGAGAAGGAAGAAAGCTAAAAAGAGAGTGGTGAAGAAGGGCCGAGAGAAGGAAGAAAGCTAAAAAGAGAGTGGTGAAGAAGGGCCGAGAGAAGGAAGAAAGCTAAAAAGAGAGGGGGGAAGAATGGCGGAGAGAAGGAGGAAAGCTAAAAAGAGAGGGGGGAAGAAGGGCCGGGAGAAGGAAGAAAGCTAAAAAGAGAGGGGGGAAGAAGGGCCGGGAGAAGGAGGAAAGCTAAAAAGAGAGGGGGGAAGAAGGGCCGGGAGAAGGAGGAAAGCTAAAAAGAGAGTGGTGAAGAAGGGCCGAGAGAAGGAAGAAAGCTAAAAAGAGAGGGGGGAAGAAGGGCCGAGAGAAGGAAGAAAGCTAAAAAGAGAGTGGTGAAGAAGGGCCGAGAGAAGGAAGAAAGCTAAAAAGAGAGGGGGGAAGAATGGCGGAGAGAAGGAGGAAAGCTAAAAAGAGAGGGGGGAAGAAGGGCCGAGAGAAGGAAGAAAGCTAAAAAGAGAGGGGGGAAGAAGGGCCGGGAGAAGGAGGAAAGCTAAAAAGAGAGGGGGGAAGAAGGGCCGGGAGAATGAGGAAAGCTAAAAAGAGAGGGGGGAAGAAGGGCCGAGAGAAGGAAGAAAGCTAAAAAGAGAGGGGGGAAGAAGGTCCGAGAGAAGGAGGAAAGCTAAAAAGAGAGAGGGAAGAAGGGCCGAGAGAAGGAAGAAAGCTAAAAAGAGAGGGGGGAAGAAGGGCCGAGAGAAGGAAGAAAGCTAAAAAGAGAGGGGGGAAGAAGGGCGGAGAGAAGGAAGAAAGAAAGACAGACAGAGGAAAGTTACAAGAAAGAATGAAAAAAACGCTAACGAACCCCAAGACAGCACACCGCAGTCTTTCATTGAACACCCACACCCTCACACCCACCTCCCCTCCACCTAAACAAAACAACAACAACAAAACCAAACCATCTTTAAATCCACCAGACACTCAACAGTTACGGTGGGTAGGTCCGTGAGGGGAGGGAGGGGACCGGGGGGGGGGGGTGGGTGAGGGGGGATGGGGGGTGGTGGTGGTGGAGGAGGCAGATGCACTTGTCTGGTAGGCTATACCCCTACCTGATAGGCCAAATGGCCACTGACACGCTGACCCAATACACCTGCTGCAGCGGTCATCAGATGAACACTCCTATGTCTAACCACGTGTTTAAAATAGATCAATAAATAATACTTAACACACACACACACACACACACACACACACACACATATATATATATATATATATATATATATATATATATATATATATATATAACCAACAGAAGGAAAAGCCGCTAAACACACACACACACACACACACACACACACACTGACGCACGCACGCACGCACACACACACACACACACACACATCTTTCCCATACCCTGTTCACTACACGCACACACCCCCCCCCCTCTCCCTCCGCACCCCGCCCCCCACACACAACCCTTCCTTCTAACTTGAAACACGCTCCCAACACTCCTTGTTTCCTGTAACTCTTTGTAAACTTAACACTGAACAACACACACACACACACACACACACAATCACCACCACCACCACCCATCCACATGCATATATTAATTTTACCTGCTCATTCCTGGACAACCTGAGCCCTTTGAAGATGGGCATGTTGACTTGCAATGACAGGAGAACGTTCTCCTTCAGACACAAGAAGGAAGGAGGAGATAGGAGAAAAAGAAGTAAACGCACAGCAGACGTGCAGAAGCTCCCTGTGATGGCCGGGCAAACAGGTCACTGACACTGTACACCTTCAGCTTCAGGCAGGACGACTGAAAGACAGCAACCCGTCACACTGTTGACACGTGGCCAGTCCTGTTTGAGGCCTCACCCACTGTGTTGTGTTGTGTTGTGTTGTGTTGTGTTGTACCGAAGTGTAGTGTAGTGTTGTATTGTATTGAATTGTATTGTATTGTATAGTGTAATGTGGTGTAATTTAGTGTATCGTATTGTATTGTATTGAATTTTTTTTATATACTTTTTGTCATTACAAACTTGTCTATGCGAAATTCGGGATGCTCTCCCCGTGGACAGCGCGTCGCCACAGTACAGCGCCACTCGTTTTCCTTTTCTTTTTCTTCTTCTTCTCGTGTGTGTGTGTGTGTGTGTGTGTGTGTGTGTGTGTGTGTTTTACTATCAAAGAGCGGTTGTTGTTTTTTGCTGTTGTTTGCATCATGTCTTGTGTGTGTGTGTGTGTGTGTGTGCGTGCGTGCGTGCGTGCGTGCGTGCGTGCGCGCGCGTTTGTGTGTGTGTGTATGTGTGTGTGTGTGTGTGTGTGTGTGCGTGCGTGCGTGCGTGTGTGTGTGTGTGCGTTTGTGTTTTACAACCAAAGTGCGTTTTTTGTTGTTGTTTGTTTTGTTTTCACTGAATTTTGAAGGTGTTGCCAGAGGTTCTTTTACGTGCGCTAGGTGCATGTTGCACACGGAACTTGGTTTGTCGTCTCATCCGAAAGACTAGCACCCATACCATTATTCAAGGTCTAATGGAGGGGGGGAGGGGGAATAAAGATTCCGGTCCGTATGAGACTTGAACGTGAGCCCGTGGACACAGGCCGCCTGGCCAGGTGTATCACCACTGGGCCCGGCTCCCCCTGTCAACACCGCTGTAGTCACTACTGCCGAGTCCTTCAGT
Source organism: Babylonia areolata (assembly GCF_041734735.1). Classification (NCBI taxonomy): domain Eukaryota; kingdom Metazoa; phylum Mollusca; class Gastropoda; order Neogastropoda; family Buccinidae; genus Babylonia; species Babylonia areolata. The sequence continues at coordinate 13,743,393 of NC_134908.1, forward strand.
TCTCGAAAAGTCCAACACCAAAGCTTGAAATACACGGTGGATTATTCCAGTTACAAACTAAATGTAACCTGGGTCATTTTGTACAGCTGGTTTCCACTGTACCGTAGTGCTTTTTTTTCCATCTTTTGGACACACGGGAAAAAGGGGAAAATTATCAACAGAATCGTAGATGACAAGTCTCTATCTATCTATCTATCTATCTATCTATCTATCTGTCTGTCTGTCTATCTATGTATCTATGTATCTATCTATCTATCTATCTTACAGAGATGTATGTCAGTACGGTATGGGGGCGGTCCCTGGCTTTATCTGTCCCATGTGTTCCCACACACCAGGTGTCTCATTGTCAGTGAACGTGTACAGCTGAAACCACCAGGGTACGTGAGGGATGCCTGGCATACCACCCAGTCCACCCCCACCCCCCACCCCCACTGACGCCTGCTCCTAATTATATCTGACCACCCAGATTCAGAGCAATTAGCCAGCAGCCCACCTGGGGTGTAATCCTCAGCTGACGACCTTCCCTCTGTAAGAGGCAGGGAGTGGAAGTAACAGTAATCACAGGGCCCGGCCTGCCATGTTCAACAGACAGGAAGCCGTACTGGCCATGTCTGTCAGGGACCTGTTCAGTGGGACCTGGCCATGTCTGTCAGGGACCTGTTCAGTGGGACCTGGCCATGTCTGTCAGGGACCTGTTCAGTGGGAACTGTTCAGTGGGGCCTGCTCAGTGGGACCCGGCCATGTCTGTCAGGGACCTGTTCATGTCTGTCAGAGACCTGTTCAGTGGGACCTGTTCAGTGGACCTGGCCATGTCTGTTAGAGACCTGTTCAGTGGAACCTGTTCAGTGGACCTGGCCATGTCTGTTAGAGACCTGTTCAATGGGACCTGTTCAGTGGACCTGGCCATGTCTGTTAGAGACCTGTTCAGTGGGACCTGGACATGTCTGTCAGAGACCTGCTCAGTAGGACCTGGCCATGTCTGTCAGAGACCTGTTCAGTGGGACCTGGACATGTCTGTCAGGGACCTGTTCAGTGGGGCCTGTTCAGTGGGACCTGTTCAGTGGGACCTGGCCATGTCTGTCAGGGACCTGTTCAGTGGGACCTGGCTATGTCTGTCAGAGACGTGTTCAGTGGGACCTGGCCATGTCTGTCAGGGACCTGTTCAGTGGGACCTGGCCATGTCTGTCAGGGACCTGTTCAGTGGGACCTGGCTATGTCTGTCAGAGACGTGTTCAGTGGGACCTGGCCATGTCTGTCAGGGACCTGTTCAGTGGGACCTGGCTATGTCTGTCAGGGACCTGTTCAGTGGGACCTGGCTATGTCTGTCAGGGACCTGTTGAGTGGGACCTGGCCATGTCTGTCAGGGACCTGTTCAGTGGGACCTGGCTATGTCTGTCAGGGACCTGTTCAGTGGGACCTGGCTATGTCTGTCAGAGACGTGTTCAGTGGGACCTGGCCATGTCTGTCAGGGACCTGTTCAGTGGGACCTGGCTATGTCTGTCAGGGACCTGTTCAGTGGGACCTGGCTATGTCTGTCAGAGACCTGTTGAGTGGGACCTGGCTATGTCTGTCAGAGACGTGTTCAGTGGGACCTGGCTATGTCTGTCAGAGACGTGTTCAGTGGGACCTGGCCATGTCTGTTAGGGACCTGTTCAGTGGGACCTGGCTATGTCTGTCAGAGACCTGTTAAGTGGGACCTGGCTATGTCTGTCAGAGACGTGTTCAGTGGGACCTGGCCGAGCAGTGAGTGGAGGTGAACGATCTGTTGGATGACCTCTCAGGGTCACGTGGTTCACGTCTTGCACGGAGGTCAGGGGGTCAAGCGGCAGTACCTGAGAACCTGCGGGGTTAAGTTCTCAGTGCTGACCGCCCCACCTCCAACATCTCCTAATCCACCCTGTCCTACCCCGGGTGGTTGGCACTGGTACGTAATCAGTGCTCACGGGTCACCACCACCACGCTACTGGGAAGAAAGCTGTGTGTGTGTGTGTGTGTGTGTGTGTGTGTGTGTGTGTGTGTGTGTGTGTGTGTGATTGCGTGTATGTTTACGTAAATATGTCGGTGAACATTTTTAATTTGTAGAACGTGTAAAGTCTGAAAATAAACATTGGCCGGATGTTGATCACTGGAAATGCAGTTCAGGTCTGACAGAAATGAATCATCTTCCATCAAATGGTTTTGGCACAAACTCTACCAAAACGTAAACAGGATATCCACCAATCCATCCATCTATGTGTGCAAGCATACAGACAGACAAAACTACTCTGTTTGAGTGTGCAAGAGATCAGTTTGAATTTTGAAATAAACACTGTGGCACCTACGCTTGGTACGCTGTATTTCAAAATTTTTCGAAAAGGCGCGGTCTGCTGATTTCCACACAGTTTATGCACAAGGTGTGGCCTGCTGATTTCCACACAGTTTATGCACAAGGTGTGGCCTGCTGATTTCCACACAGTTTATGCACAAGGTGTGGTGAGGGGGGGTGAGAGGTGGCGAGGAGGACACGGTTCACTTTTCACGGAAAACACAGGAAGAACGGCTCAAGACGTTGACCTCATCCGATGGAAGGTCACGGGAGGTGGCTGTTTTTCACACAAACTTTCCATAAACTTTCCACAAACTTCGCACACAAACTTCAAACCACAGACGCACACAGCACACGTGTACTGTACAGCCCAACACTGGCTCCAGTGGATCACGTGCCGTGTTCACTGCCAGCCACACAGTGCAGACATCAAGCACCGCGCTGAAAGCCACTGATTCTGTGGAGGCACAAAGTGCCGCCAGGTATTTATTGTCGCCTGCGACAAGATTGTCGTTATGCACTGTACTGTCGTTATGCACTGTACTGTCGTTATGCACTGTATTGTCGTTATGCACTGTACTGTCGTTATGCACTGTCGTTATGCACTGTCGTTATGCACTGTATTGTCCTTATGCACTGTATTATCCTTATGCACTGTACTGTCGTTATGCACTGTATTGTCGTTATGCACTGTCGTTATGCACTGTCGTTATGCACTGTATTGTCGTTATGCACTGTATTGTCGTTATGCACTGTCGTTATGCACTGTATTGTCGTTATGCACTGTCGTTATGCACTGTATTGTCGTTATGCACTGTATTGTCGTTATGCACTGTATTGTCGTTATGCACTGTCGTTATGCACTGTCGTTATGCACTGTATTGTCGTTATGCACTGTATTGTCGTTATGCACTGTCGTTATGCACTGTCGTTATGCACTGTATTGTCGTTATGCACTGTATTGTCGTTATGCACTGTACTGTCGTTATGCACTGTATTGTCGTTATGCACTGTACTGTCGTTATGCACTGTATTGTCGTTATGCACTGTACTGTCGTTATGCACTGTCGTTATGCACTGTCGTTATGCACTGTATTGTCGTTATGCACTGTATTGTCGTTATGCACTGTACTGTCGTTATGCACTGTATTGTCGTTATGCACTGTACTGTCGTTATGCACTGTATTGTCGTTATGCACTGTACTGTCGTTATGCACTGTCGTTATGCACTGTCGTTATGCACTGTATTGTCGTTATGCACTGTCGTTATGCACTGTATTGTCGTTATGCACTGTATTGTCGTTATGCACTGTATTGTCGTTATGCACTGTACTGTCGTTATGCACTGTATTGTCGTTATGCACTGTCGTTATGCACTGTATTGTCGTTATGCACTGTCGTTATGCACTGTCGTTATGCACTGTCGTTATGCACTGTATTGTCGTTATGCACTGTACTGTCGTTATGCACTGTACTGTCGTTATGCACTGTATTGTCGTTATGCACTGTACTGTCGTTATGCACTGTATTGTCGTTATGCACTGTACTGTCGTTATGCACTGTCGTTATGCACTGTCGTTATGCACTGTATTGTCGTTATGCACTGTCGTTATGCACTGTCGTTATGCACTGTATTATCCTT
>NC_134908.1:13754839-13777339 GCF_041734735.1 Babylonia areolata
CATGTGGTATCTCCATTCCCGTGCCAGAAATTACGAAATCGAATGCGTCAAAGCAGACATGACGTCACTACTGACTCCAGAATAAACGTTGTAGAATGTTCCCCACAGATCTGGAAAAATGACAGCTGCTGTTCGCATCTTGTGAGTTACCAAGATTGTTTTGGAACTCGATCTTCCCTTCTCTGCTGAAAAACGTCATCTGCGCGTGCAGTTCATGCATGCCGGCTAGTACTTGTGCACACACATCATTAAGCAAATATGGGCTGTGTGTGTGTGTGTGTGTGTGTGTGTGTGTGTGTTCTCTGATGCACGCAGTAGAGAGGACAGACAAACTGACAGGCACGCAGACACAGAGAGAAAGAGGAGGGGATGAGAGCAGCTGTTCTCAGCGACAAGTGAAGCATAACTTCACCACCACCACCCTCTCCAACGTCTGCCGGCAATTACGCAATCACTTGCGACGCGTGTTTTCTCTGTTGCACGTGCACTGTTCGACACTGTCAGGTGGAACACGGCACACTCTTACCGCCTTCCTGCCAAAATCACGCAAGAAGATGGACGTTGTGGGCTATCATTCTCATTATGTCTTGTGGAGTGGGGGTGAAGGGTGGAGTGGTAACTGGGAGGGGGGACCTGTTACCCCCACTGCAGGCACTTGAAAGAAATCAGATTTTTCCGTTCTGTTATAACCAACTGACACACACACACACACACACAACATCATGCAAGGTCCAAACCAAACAAGACTACAAGTCAAAGAGGGAGGGAAGTATACAACCCAGTAGTGAACAAAAAACCCCGCAAACATCGTCCCCCTCCTCCCCACAGTGTCACATTAATGAAGAACGTCCACATTTGGTTTTTGTTTTATAATAATAATAATAATAATAATGGATACTTATATAGCACACTATCCAGAAATCTGCTCTAGGTGCTTTACAAAAACGCTTTTGATAACATAAAACATTATATCTATGTTACATACACACACCAAAATGTGACCACACACACACACACACGCGCACGCACGCACGTACGCGCACACACACACGCACGCACGCACACACACACACACACTGCATACATACATTTTAACATACATGTGTATCTAACAGCTACCCTAACAAATACGCACACATAGGCAGGCACAAACTTACATAAACACACGCACACACAATACACATTCATATACATGCATGTAGTTGTGGACCTGCCACAATTGAACTTATTGCTGAGGGAAAAGGTGAGTTTTGAGACGAGATTTAAAAGATGCGAGGGAATCAGAGTGACGGAGGTTATCAGGGAGCTTGTTCCACGTCTTTGGCGATTGAAAAGAAAACGATCTGTGTCCATAGGTCTTACTTCTGACGTGAGGTATCCTGAGAAGTCGAGTATCAGAGGAAGAACGGAGCTGGCGAGACGGGGTATAGATATGGATGAGTTCAGAAAGATACTTGGGGCCAGATCCGTTGACTGCAGAAAAGGTCAGAGTGGATAGCTTATAGTCTATTCGATCAGAAACAGGCAACCAGTGGAGAGACTGAAGGAGAGGAGAAACATGGTCAAATTTAGAAGCTCTGCAAATGAGTCTGGCAGCGTTATTCTGAATTCGTTGGAGTCTGTCTAACAGGTATTTGGGAAGGCCGGCCAAAAGAGAGTTGCAGTAATCCAATCTTGAGAGAACCAGAGAGCATACAAGTGTCTTGGTTGCATCGGTTGAGAGATAGTGGCGGATAGAGCTGATTCTACGCAGTTCCAAATAGGCAACTTTACAGATATTCGAAATGTGCTGTTGGAAGGAAAGAGACTGGTCCAGGATTACACCAAGACTGCGAACCGAGGGAGAAAGTGAAACAGGTGTGCTATTGATCAGAACAGAGTCAGGAAAGGAAGGATGTTGACGAAACTTCTTTGGACAGGTTATCATCAATTCAGTCTTATCATCATTTAATTGCAGCTTGTTGAGAGTCATCCAGTCCTTTAGGCCAGCAATGCACTCCTGTGTTTGAGTCACCAGTGCATCAAATTCAGCTATGGAAGCCGACTGATAAAGTTGTGTGTCATCAGCAAAGCTCTCATGCGACATCGCATGATGACTGATGACATCCGACACAGGAGCCGCATACAGCACGAAAAGAACAGGACCTAGGACGGACCCTTGTGGGACACCATATTTCAAGGCAGATATTCTAGAGTATGTACCATTTACAACAGGCCTCTGTCCCCCAGGTTCCAACACCACCAGTGGAGTGCCACTCGCAAGGATATCGCATCAAAGTGCTTGCTAAGTTTTAAATTAGATAGTAATATATATATATATATATATATATATATATATATATATATATATATATAAACACGGGTTTAACCGTTCTTGTTTTAGTGTGTGTGTGTGTGTGTGTGTGTGGTGTGTGTGTGTTTGTGTGACAGTGTGTGTGTGTGTGTGTGTGTGTGTGTGTGTGTGTGATTATAATCTTGATTTATTATGTTCTTTTAGTTGTATCATAATGAAAGGCACAATCGAAATAAACTATTATTATTATTATTACTATTACTATTATCATCATCGTCATCACATTCATACACTGTTAGGCAAAAACTAAAGGAAAGAGAGAGAGCTTTTCGTGAAACTGATGATAGAGTAGTCCATAATAAGGCAAAAAGAAGTGTTGAAGGCAAAGTTTTTATACCGGAAAAAATAGAAGAAAACCTGTCTGCAAACAACTCTAGGAATGTATGGACCGGACAGCAGAACATCACTGATTATAAAATGACCCACCAGACAGTTTACAGCACTGACAGAACTCTTCCAGACAAACTCAACACATTCTACTCCAGATTCGACAAACCATTGTCTACTTCTGACGTGGCTGCACCCAAAATCACCCCCACTCCCCCTTTCATAGTCCAAGAGAATGAAGTCAGTCGCCACTTCAGTCGTCTGAAAATAAGAAAAGCCACTGGCCCTGACAACATCTCACCAGGCCTTTTGAGGAAGTGTACAGTCCAACTATGTAGTGTCTTCACTGACATATTTAACATGTCCCTTCAGTCTTGTGTGGTGCCTCACTGCTGTAAGAAATCGACAATCATTCCTGTTCAAAAAAAAGTACAGCCTAGTTGTCTTAAAGATTATCGTCCCATAGCCTTAACATCAGTCGTAATGAAAACATTTGAGCGCTTGATTCTACAATTCCTAAAAACCTGCATTCCTCCATCTTTTGATCCCTTTAGTTCGCCTATAGAGCTAACAGATCAGTTGAAGATGCCATTAGCACAGATCTCGAAAATCCTAACAGCTATGCCAGGATCCTTTTCATTGAATACAGCTCTCTGCGTTCAACACAATAGTGCCATCAAAACTATATTTTAAACTGAAAGGCCTCTCGCTGCCTGAATCAATTTGTGCATGGATCCTAAATTTTCTAAGATGCAGGCCGCAAGTTATTAAAGTTGGTGACCTCACTTCCTCCACATGCATTCTCAACATAGGCACCCCACAGGGATGTGTTCTATCCCCCACGGTTGTACTCACTATTCACACATGACTGTGCAACTCAAAATGAATGTAACACCATGGTCAAGTTTGCCGGCGATACAACTCTAGAAGGGCTGATTACGACCAGTGATGAGTCAAAATATAGGGAAGAAGTACATGAACTTGTCAGCTGGTGTGTTCAAAACAACTTAGAACTCAACGTATCAAAATCCAAAGAATTAATTCTAGATTCCAGGAAGACCAGATCTGACCCCTTACCACTTGTCATTGAAGACAAGCAAGAAGAGATCATCAGCGACTTTAAATTTCTCGGACTGATCATTTCCAACGATTTGAAATGGGAGAAAAATACGGAAAAAATTGTTAAGAAAGCACAACAGCGCCTGTACTTTCTTCGGCGCCTCAAAAAGTTCGGAATTAAAAAAGAAATCATGGTTGATTTCTACCGAGCAGTCATTGAAAGTGTGCTAACCTTTGCTATTACTGTTTGGTATGGAAACATTTCCAAAGCAGAAGTTGCAGCCCTAAACAGAATCGTAAAAACTGCCACCAAGATTACCGGGGCTGATCTACCTTCTCTAAAAGACATATATTATATGCGGCTACTCAAAAAAGCAAAATCAATCAGCCAGGACGAATCACATCAGCTTTTGGGATTTTTGAGATGCTCCCCTCTGGTCGACGGTACAGAAGTATAAGGACCAATCGCTTCGCCAACAGCTTTTTCCCCAAAGCAGTCAATGCCCTGTCTCTCGAACAAATCCAGTCTGATAAATAGAATTGTGCAACCAACAGCCATCTACCTGAATATATAGTCACCAGCCCCATCCACATGAAATATGCAGCTTCTGTTCAAACGTGTGTGTGTGTGTGTGTGTGTGTGTGCAATGCGCAGTAGTAGTCTTCAGTTTAACGTCTTCCACTTAAGTGAAATTAGACGAAAAAGGGGGGGGCGGGGGGGGGGGGGGGGGGGGGGGGGGGGGGGCGGGGGCCGGAGGGCGGGGCGTGGTGGAAGGAACGGTATTGATTGGGCAGAGGGTGAAAAATGGTGTGTGTGTATGTGTGTGTGCGCGTGTGTGCGCATGTGTGTGTGTGTGGTGCGGAAAGATACAGAGCATTGGAAAAAATAAAGCATTAAAAGGGAGACATAGGCACAATATAGAAGGAAACGCTAACATCAAACAATTGTAACAACTATAACAAATGTCCAATTGGACTATGCAGCAAACCTTCTGCAATAGCAGATAGCATCTTGAAATTGTCAAAAATACATTCAAAAGAATTTTACGAGAAGTTTGGTAAAAACGATTTCAGACTCTGACATTCAAAGAGTATGTGTTTTCTAGAAATATATTCTCCACATATACATTTAACATCTCTGCTGAACTTTGTTATGAAAGCGTTCAGCTTTATCCTGTTTGATAATGCCTGAATTTGCCTTAATCTGAATAAATTACTGAATGTATTTGATTGATTGATAGAATCCGGTTGTTGAATATTATTTATACTTTTATTTAAAACTTTGCCATTTTGCTGGCATACTTCCCTGACTTTGCTCCATGATGCTTTTTCTAGTAAGCGGTACCCCTCTTGTACAGACAAAGGTACATAAAGGTATATGGTTCCCTGTTGGTGTTTTGCACCTTTTCTTGCAGCCCTGTCAGCCCATTCATTATAATTATAGGAGACCAAGGTGAGAAGGAACCCAACAAAAAGTTATACGTGTTCCTCTCAAATTCATAAGATGTACAATGTGACTTATTTCAATTATTATTTTGGACTTGTTCTTATGATTTGATGAGTTTAAAGCGTATAATACAGATTTTGAATCAACACAAAATAAGACTTGTGGAAGGCAAACTGGAAGATCAAGAATATAATTTAAAGCCATAAGAACAGCGATAAGTTCAGCTGTGAATATTGACCGATCTTTAACAATATGGTATGATCGTTCAGTTTTCAGTTTTGGTATAACGAAAGCTGAACCTGCTTGGCCATTGTCTGTGTGAATATGTAAGTGGTCACGGTATCGATTCTGAAGGTGTAATCGGACTTCTGTTGCCATGATATTTGGATTTTTTTTTTTTTTGCAATGTCAGTATGATTGATATCAAACTGTGCTTTACTCATCTCCCAAATGGGGCATGGACTTACTGTTTTCTGCGTGTCTACATTATCTGGATTAATTTCGGACTTTTGGAAAAGGTTTGACACAAACGTGCCAATTGGTGTTAGATAAGATGTCGTTTTAGCTCTTTTTGGGAAGTTGTTTTCAGATGTAATTCTTACTGTATCTGTGTTTGTGTATGATTTTCGATTCATGTTCGTATCTTGTTATGTACTATTCCCCGCCCCTCCCCCACTGACAACACGCAGAGTTTCAGCAGAGTTCATCTTCAGCCGCAGGGTAGGACGTGGTAAGGGGTGCGGAGGGAGGATTCAGCAGAGTTCATCTTCAGCCGCAGGGTAGGACGTGGTAAGGGGTGCGGAGGGAGGATTCAGCAGAGTTCGTCTTCAGCCGCAGGGTAGGACGTGGTAAGGGGTGCGGAGGGAGGATTCAGCAGAGTTCATCTTTAGCCGCAGGGTAGGACGTGGTAAGGGGTGCGGAGGGAGGATTCAGCAGAGTTCATCTTCAGCCGCAGGGTAGGACGTGGTAAGGGGTGCGGTGGGGGGATTCAGCAGAGTTCATCTTCAGCCGCAGGGTAGGACGTGGTAAGGGGTGCGGTGGGGGGATTCAGCAGAGTTCATCTTCAGCTGCAGGGTAGGACGTGGTAAGGGGTGCGGTGGGGGGATTCAGCAGAGTTCATCTTCAGCTGCAGGGTAGGACGTGGTAAGGGGTGCGGTGGGGGGATTCAGCAGAGTTCATCTTCAGCTGCAGGGTAGGACGTGGTAAGGGGTGCGGTGGGGGGATTCAGCAGAGTTCATCTTCAGCTGCAGGGTAGGACGTAGTAAGGGGTGCGGAAGGGGGAGGGGGATATAATTGGGGGGGGGGGGGGGGGGGGGAACTGGGGAAGTAGACTTTACTATCGGTGACCTTGAGCAAGCATATAAAGGTGCCTGATCTGTTCTTTATGTTTGTTTGTTTGTTGTTGTTGTTGTTGTTTTTTTGTTGTTTTTTTTATCAACCTCTCGTTGTTGTTGTTACTGTGTGTCAAATGCCATCAACGTTCTCTCTAACAGAATTTTGGGTCTTTGTCGAAAGAGAAACACATTTTGTGTGTGTGTGCGCGCACGCGCGCGCGCGCGTGTGTGTGTTAATGTGTGCGAACACGCGCGCGTGTGTGTAGTGTGGTAGCGTGGTGGTGGTGGTGTGTGGGGAGGCGAGGGGCAAGGAGGAAGGAGAGGGGGTGGTGGGGGAAGCTGTGCGCCTGCATCAATGTTTGCATGTTCTGTTTTGACACGCTTTGACAAGTGCGCGCATAATGAAGCCTATGAGAACGAGAGAGAGAGAGAGAGAGAGAGAGAGAGAGAGAGAGAGAGAATGTGTATGCGTGCGTGCGCGCGGGCGCGTGTGCGTGTGTGAAGTGTGTGTGTTAGTGTGTATGTGTGTGTGCGCGTGCGTGCGTGTGTGTGTTCTACATCAAAGTGTTCATGATGAATGCGTGCAGTGTTTTCAAAATATCAATCAACACATCATTTGTTTTGAGCTTTTTAGCAACGTGTTGAAGTTTCATTCTTGTTATAAGAAAATCTGCACTTTTTCAAATGTCAGCACACGGCCTTGTCTCGCCTTGGCAAAAAAAAAAGAAAAAAAAAAGCTGGCTTCAGATCAAATCAGAGAGAGAGAGAGAGAGAGATTGTGTGTGTGTACATGCGCGTATGTATATGTGAGTGTATGTGTGCGTGCATGCGTGTGTGTATGTGTGTGTATGCTTGCGTGCGCATGCGCGCACATGTGTCCTTTCCTTCTCTTTTTTTTCCTTTTCTTTCTTTTCTTTCTTCCTTCCTTCATGTCCCACTGGAGGTGCCAGGTGAATGTTGCCCCACGTCCTGACTTTCGATTTCCTCTCGGTTTACATGCCGGTGGTCAGGTCTGTGTGTTGGTTTGTTGTTTGTGGCCTGTGTCGTCGCTTCAGGTCATGTGCCAATATTCATGGGGGTGCATCACAAACAAGGAACAACGAAAGGGCATAAATGAGAAGCAGATATTTCCGTCCACAACAACAGAACAATTCGGTGGTTGATCTGGAGCCAGAAAGACACCGGGGGTCATTCCAGGCCAGCTCAGAATGACCCGGGGGTAAAATCCAGCAGGGGATGGTTTGAGGCTATTACACCGGGTACAAATACTATTTATTGCACACATTTCAAATCATGTTGCTAAGACTATCTGACTGACCAACGGACAAGACCGACAGATACTTAGCCGTTTATATCTTAGCCATTCACAGCTACGTCAGGACACAGGAAAGTGGCAATAGTCCCGCTCTTTCTCAAAGTGGGCGGAGCGATAGCGTTCATTAAACCATTCAGAAAGCCGCTTTTGACATACCACAAAAAAGAGGAGTGGCGACAGCCTCGTGGGTGGAGCAATAATAAGTGTGAATTCAGCCAATCAACGCGCAATAATAGTGCGAATTCAGCCAATCAACGATCCGTTTATAGCACAGAAGAAAAGTGCCAGCAAACCAGAGGAGCGGAAAGAACCCTGTTGGATGAACGATGTCATGTTTGTGACGAACACAGCTGGTGGCTGAAACCAGGTCTGAACGATATCTCTGCATTGCTGTATTTTAAGTCACTGCATCACTGGTAACATCATAATTATGGACAATTATAAAAGACGTTCTCTCTCTCTCTCTCTCTCTCTCTCTCCCCCCCTCTCTCTCTCTCTCTTATGCATACATAGCATATAGTTCTCTTTCTTTGTACCTGTTTCTGTCACCATCTCTCTCCCTGTGCTCCTGTATTTTTGTTGTTGTTACTGTATCTAAATAATTTCTACGATTATTGTCAAAATATTCATCATGATGTCCTTGCAGTGTTTGTTCTCTTGACACGTTGCACGTGCATGCCAGACAAGCACAGAGGAGATCTCGTCCTTCAGTATTAATGATCAAATTATCAATTTCTCCTTCCCCTCCACTGTCTATTTCTCCCTCCTCTCTCTGTGTGTGTGTGTGTGTGTGTGTGTGTGTGTGTGTGTGTGTGTCTCTCTCTCTCTCTCTCTCTCTCTCTCTCTTCCCCCCTCTATCCACTCTCTCTCTTTCCTCTGTCTATATCTCAGTCCTCTGTCTGTGTCTGTGTGTCTGTCTGTCTCTGTCTTTCTCTCTCCCTCTCCCCCTCTCGCTCTGTCCTTTCTACACCAACCTTCTCCCTGTCTCTCTCTTTGTCTCTGCCTCTCCCCCTCCCTCCTCTCTCTGACACCCCCCCCCCCTCTCTCTCTCTCTGAGCCTTCACATTATGGTGTATGCTACAATCTTAACAGCACCAGACAGGCACTGTCGTCCTTGGATCCATCTGACCCGGATTGAGCGGAAAAATCATTACAGGTCAATGACACATAGTTTGGGACTCGGGAGAGACGAAGAGGGAGGGAGGGAAGGCGAGAGAGAGAGAGAGAAGGAGACAGACAGACAGACACAGACAGTTAAACAGAGAGGGAGGGGGAGGGGAGGGAGACAGAGAGACAGACAGAGAGAAACACAGAGAAACAGAGAGAAAGAGACAGAGACACAGATGAAGATAGGAAAGAACAAAGAACAACAAGTGAACCAGACAACTCGCTAATCCTTGCAGTGATTTGTCAACACTGAACTAAGATATATATTGGGTATAAAAAAAAGGGGGATTGACTGCCTGGGTTCTTTCAAAACAGGATTAAAAAAAAAAAAAAAAAAAAAACAAGAGGAAAAATTATTAATCCACTTGGGAGAGAAGTTGAGTACTTCGACTCGTAGAGTCTTCAAAGCAAATGAAGATAGCAACAGTCACAAGTGCATTTTCTGGCTATTGAATAAAATTCAGTTGCCTTGGTCTAGGTCTGTCACAGCAGCTGTTGCCCAGGGAGCGGAGGTTCTGGGGGGCTGTGGGTCGGAATGACGACCTAGCCAGATGATCGCCCAGGTTACGGTCTCGTTTGAACCCTCCCCAAACGATACCGTAACCTGGGCTATCATCTGGTTAGGTCGTCAGTCCGACCCACAGCCCCCAGAACCTCCGCTCCCTGGGCAACAGCTGCTGTGACAGACCTAAGTGCAAATGCTGTCCCTTCCTCAACACTACCACACTCACCTTTAAGGGGCCCTCAGGACGCCAGTTCACCATGGGGAGCAGTTTCACCTGCCAAACCAGTGATTTGGTATATGTGGTCCACTGCAGCCTGTGCGGTCGTATCTACGTAGACGAGACATATACCGCACACTGGAAGAACGCAGCAAAGAACACAGGGACAGCATTCTCCAGAAAAAGCAAACCCCTGTGGCTATACACTTCAACACTGATCCACACAGCATAACCCACTTCTCCATATCAGTGGTCTGGTGCAGCAGCACTGGTGACTCCTTTAAGAGAAAGAACATGGAGAAAACAGATTATCCACCATCTCAGTACTACAGCACCATATGGCCTCAACATGAAGGACTAAATCAAATCACAGCTTCCCAAACCTGCCCATTTCTCCCTTCACTCTCCCCCGCCCCCCTCTTTTTCCTCTTCCCCCGCCCCCCTTTCCTCTCACTGTCTAGATTCTCTCTCACTTCCTTCACCCATCCACCTTTTCCAACCAGCAGTGAACTGTTCTCAGGACAAGTGAATTTTAATCAACGGCCAGAAAACTGCACTTGTGACGGCTGCTATCTTCAGTTGCTTTGAAGACTCAACAGTGGAAGTACTCAACTTCTCTCCCAAGTGGGTTCATAATTTTTCCTCTTTTTTGTATCCTGTTAAGATATATATATATATATATATATATATATATATGTGTGTGTGTGTGTGTGTGTGTGTGTGTGTCTTTGCCTCTGTATCTCTCTGTTTCTGTCTGTCTGTCTCTCTCTGTTTTAGGACTGACCCTCTCATATTTGTTCTGGGGCAGTCTTCTTCTTCGTCGCGGTGATGTGGAGAGAAACCCTGGCCCCAACCCGAGTAGAGACACCATGAGACAGACCCGTCTGGCCAGTTCGGGATCGTCAAGTACATCGTCAATCTCCAGGCCCAGCATGGAGAGACCCGGCAACCCCATCCAGGGCGCCTCTAACCAGCCAGGGAAAGAACCAACCATATCTGACGTCATAAGTATGCTCCACTCCATAAACTCAGTTTGGACACCAAGCTGGAGGAGGTGAAGGAAGAGGTGCACACCGTGCGAGAGGACGACGCTGCCTTGGAGGAAGAGCTGAGTGGACTGAGGAGGGAGGTGAGTGGACTGAGGAGGGAGGTGAGTGGACTGAGGAGGGAGCTGAGTGGCTTACATCAGCAGAACCAGGACCTGCAGAAGGGGAACAAGGACCTAGCGGAGAATATGGAGGACCTGGAGAGGAAGACAGACGACTTAGAGGGGAGATCTAAGAGGAACAAAGTACTGTTGTACGGTCTACCCAGGAAGGAGAACGAGACGTCTGCAGACTGTGAGGACATGTCAACAGACCTCATCACAGACAAGCTGGGACTTGCCGGGAATGTGGAATTCGACAGAGTTCACCGTTTGAGCGCCAAGCCAGACTCTCCCATAATTGCAAGATGTGTCTTTTACAAGCAGAAAATGGACATGCTCAAAGCCATAGGCAAACTGAGAGGCACCAATATCGTCATTGGAGAGGACTTTTATCTTAAAGTGCAAGACTTACGGAAAAGGTTAACTCCACACCTGAAGAGTGCAAGGAGAGACGGTAAGCGTGCTTCTCTCGTTTTTAATTATCTCTTAATGACTGGATGATATACACAGTGGACAGTGCAGACAGACTTGTTGAAATAAAATAGGAATACGGCCGGCCTACAAGTTGTGTCTGTGGAAGGAGACAAAAGTGACCTGACAACGGTAATGTGCTCGCTGTGTCACGGTGACAGTAAGTCAGAGACGGCACGTGAAATGTGTAGCATGTCCGTGAATTTCAATGTGTGCTCAGTTAAAAATCTGTGTCGGTTGAAAATGTAAACATTGCAGCATCTGACATGGATGAATGAAATGTTGATTTGGGGGTGTCTGCAGAAAAAGATTCCATGTGTAAATTAGATGACTGTAATATACCTAACCCTTTTTCGTTCCTACATTGGAACATTAATGGGTTATATTAAAAACTATTTGATAAGGATTTCATTTCTTTTTTTGTAATTTTGATTTCGCATGTCTTGTTGAAACATTTCTGGAAGATTTTCAATTGCCTGTGTTCAACGGTTACAAGGTGTGTTACCGACTGTGAAGTTGACAGCGCAGTGGAGACAATCCGGTGGACTGCTATGTTTAATAAAGAATGAGTTCTGTTGGAATGTAAAACCAGCTGATGTCCAGTTCGATCACTTCTTTGCTTTCATCTTTGGTAAATCTTTATTTGGTACAACGATGCAAGTTTCATATGTATGTACTTCTATACCACCGGAGGGTTCTCCTTATTTCACTTATTTTGATATTAAAAATGGGGTTACTATATTGGAAGAATTTTTGTGCGATTGTTTATTGTCTGAAAAAGAGGATGTATTTGTGTTGCTGACTGGTGATCTGAACAGCAGGATCGCTGACACCTCTTGTGATCTTGATGATAAAACACATGCTTTTTATGACCACTAAATGTTAACAGAAATTCTGAAGACAACCAGTTGGTAAAATGTTGA
Organism: Babylonia areolata; assembly: GCF_041734735.1. Lineage (NCBI taxonomy): Eukaryota > Metazoa > Mollusca > Gastropoda > Neogastropoda > Buccinidae > Babylonia > Babylonia areolata. Next base: position 13,767,105 of record NC_134908.1, read on the forward strand.
TCAATGTGTGTACCGCTTTAGACTTGTGTATTTTGAATGGTAGGTGTTATGGTGATCTCCAAGGTCACTGCACGTACATATCTGATAATGGAACAAGCGTTAATGTCACGTGAACTGTATGCCAGGATTTTTTTTTATGTCTGTGAGATGTGTGTGTTTGAAAGAATCGAGTCTGACCATTTGCCTTTAGCATTGTCAACCCCCTCACTGTCATTCGCAGCTGCGTGCAAAATGTTAATCGTAACTATACAATAGATAAGTTTGTTTGGAATGAAGCCAATGCAGTTATGTTTAGAAATGTAATGTCATCAACTGAAGTGCAGGCCCGTTTAGCAGATGCAATCAGATTAATAGATGTAGATGTCAATGAAGCATTGTCTGTTTTTAATGGATGTGTGAGAGAAGCAGCGGAATGTATGAGGAAACAGGTTTATTGTGGAAAAAGTGAAAAGAAAGATGTTTTGATAAGGAATGTCGTGATACAAGACGAACTGTTCGTAATCTGTTAAAGAAATGTCGACGTAGTTTGTCTAAATCGGATCGTGAATGATTTTGTAAAGCTAGGTGGGAGTACAAACATATGTTGAAGAGGAAAGAAAAATAGTTGAGGAAGCCAAAACGATGCCTTGCTAACAGAACTGCTGAATTCTGTGAGTAGCCAGAAAGACTTTTGGAATTCTGTGCAAAAAAACTTTTCAAGAAGAAAAATTCAGCTAATGACATTAGTTTGGACACGTGGTATCAACATTTTAAGGAACTGCTTGAAACAAATTTTGTAAGTAATGATTTCACACGCGTAGATGATGCTAATGGGGATAATTTTGATGATCACTTTAATCGCCCTATCTCAAAAGAAGAAATTTTGTTGGCTCTTAGAAAATTGAAAAACTGCATAGCTGTTGGTCCCAATGAAATTATTGGTGAATTAATAAAATATGCTTGTAGTTTAGATATTGTTTTTGATTTTTTGGTAGTGTTTCTTAATGCTTTATTTGACAGAGGCATTTATCCCGAAAGCTGGACTGAATCCATTGTTCTCCCATTACATAAAAAAGGTGATGCCAATAACCCAAATAACTATAGAGGGATTTCTGTGTAATGAATGTAGCAAGGTGTACAATGCTGTCATTAGTATGACACTGCAGGAGTGGGCGGAGAAGAATAACATCACAGGTGAGTACCAAACAGGATTCAAACGAAATTATTCAACTGTCGATCATATGTTTACGTTGATGGCATTTATACAAAAACAATTCTGTTTAAATCGTAAACTGTATGTTGCCTTAATTGATTTTGAGAAGGCTTTTGATTCTGTTGATAGAACTTTTCTTTGGCCTATTCTATTCAAAAACGGCATTCATGGAAAATTATATAGAAGTGTTGTTAGTATATATGACTGTGTGAAGGCAAAGGTATGGTGTGGTGGTGCAGTGACAGATTATAGCAATTGTACACCTGGGGTAAAACAAGGTGATGTTTGTAGTCCTGTTTTGTTTTCTTTATTTTTCAGTGAATTGACACGTGAAGTTATTTGTTCTGAACGACATGGAGCCACATTTCTCAATGATCCTTTGGAAATTTTCATACTTCTTCTTGCAGACGATGTCACACTAATATAAGAAACAGTGATTGGGTTGCAAACCTCAGATAAATAGTTTACAGAGAAGTGTGGCTTCACTACAGCTAAAAGTTAATATGGCCAAAAGCAACATAATTGTGTTTAGAAAGGGGGGATACCTTACGATGAGAGAAAGATGGACGTACAATGGAGTAATAATGCCTGTAGTTAATGTGTATAAATATTTAGGTGTACTTAGCCAGTAGAGCAAAAAGTGCTTTATTATGCTTAATGAAGAAACTGTCATTATCAAAAAACTAATCTCTTGTGATGTTTATAAAGTTATTTGATGCTCAAATCCAACCTATTGTACAATATGGAGTCTTTATCCTGCGGCTGTACACTGTGAGAAAATACGTATTTTTGCTCTTCATAAATTTCTTGGAGTATCGCATAGGACGCCAAACGATTTAGTCTATGGGGGAAACGACAAGATACCCCATATCCGTGATTTCTAACGTTAAATGCATTAAATATTGGGTGAAATCAACTCAAATGAATACACAAAAGCTGCCATACAAGGCTTATAGAATGATGCTAGAATTAAATAAAAGAGGTAAGAGAAACTGGGTATCAAATGTTAGGATTATTTTGTATGAATTTGGATTTGGCTACGTTTGGATGAAACAAGGTGTCGAAGATGTAAATGCTTTTGTTCATATATTTCGTGAAAGAATGATCGATTGTTGGTGGCAGAACTGGAATGGTCATGTTCAAAACAGTGAAAGATTTGACTTCTACAGATTGTTTAGTCATATACGGCATTTACCAACTTATACATCTATGCATGCTGACAGACATTTGAAACGCATTATGACAAAATTTAGGTCTGGTATTTCTGATATATACGTTCATTGTAATCGCTATCGACAGATATATGCTCGAAATCTGAAATGCCCAATATGTCGATCTTCAATAGAAGACGAAATTCATTTTGTTCTTTTTTGTCCGGGATTAAGTGATATTGGAGAGCAGTTTATACCGCACAAGTACAATAAAGACCCATGTTTATTTCGATTGTATTGTTGTCATCAACAAATGAAAGTACTATAAAGAAGTTGGCTATTTATCTCTATAAAGCATTTAAAAGACGATGTTCATTTGTAACATGATAATCTGAACACGCTTTTGTTATGTTCATGTACATCCCCTTCTGAGGGGCCATGGCCTTATGAATAAACCATCTCTCTCTCTCTCTCTCTCTCTCTCTCTCTCTCTCTCTGTGTGTGTGTGTGTGTGTGTGTGTGTGTGTGTGTGTGTGTGTGTGTGTGTTTGACTTTGGCTTCTGCTTCATTGTCTTTCTCTGTTTCTCTCACATTTTCCTTTTAATTGTGATTTTTCTTTTATCCTTGTTTTGCCCTTTACTGTGGACGGGAAGTAAAGGAGTATTTTGCTTAATCCACTTACCTCGTTAAAGAAAACTAACTCTCTCTGCCTCTCTGTCTCTCTCTCTGCCTCTCTGTCTGTCTGTCTGTCTGTCTGTCTCTCTCTCTCTCTCTCAGCATTCCCCTCCCTTCATGTTTATATCGCCTGTCAAACTAAACAAGATGCACGTGCTCTAACTTCCTTTTTACCTTTGCCTTTCTTCTTCTTCCTTTTTTCCCAACAGTGTAACACTGTTTGTTCTGTGAAAGGCGGTGACGAGCCGATCTCTTTACCAAGTACAGGCTGGACAAAAACAGGACTGTTTGCGAAAGGAGTGAAAAGAAGAGTGTACATTCTAATTAACTGTCTCTCCTTCTCTTTCTCTTTCTGTGCCGTTGTCTTCGCTTCCCCACCCCCACCCACCCCCTCCTTCTCTCTTTCTCTGTATCTGTCTCTTATTTTGTTTGTCTGTCTGTATCTCCGTCTCTCTCTGTCTCACTGTCTCTGTCACTGTATCTATCTCTGTCTGCCTTTGTTCTCTCTTACTGTCTCTGTCTGTCTGTCTGTGTCTCTCATATACCCATTCATTTTTTGAAGTGTTAGCAAAGTCGGCAACAATCCTGCGCTCCCAAAAATATCGGAAATGATCACGCTCTCTCACACACACACACACACACACACACACACACACACACACACACAGAGAGAGAGAGAGAGAGAGAGAGTCCTCGTTCATTGTAAATTGTCCCCTAGCAATCACTTAAAGCCTGAAAGCAAGATGCCATTTGTGTCAACCGATTCCTGTTCACTGCCTCTGTCCTGTGATTCTGCCCTATGGACCAGGTCTGTTGGCACGGCAGTCACCACTCTGTCCTGTGATTCTGCCCTATGGACCAGGTCTGTTGGCACGGCAGGCAGTCACCACTCTGTCCTGTGATTCTGCCCTATGGACCAGGTCTGTTGGCACGGCAGTCACCACGCTGTCCTGTGATTCTGCCCTATGGACCAGGTCTGTTGGCACGGCAGTCACCACTCTGTCCCGTGATTCTGCCCTATGGACCAGGTCTGTTGGCACGGCAGGCAGTCACCACTCTGTCCTGTGATTCTGCCCTATGGACCAGGTCTGTTGGCACGGCAGTCACCACTCTGTCCCGTGATTCTGCCCTATGGACCAGGTCTGTTGGCACGGCAGGCAGTCACCACTCTGTCCCGTGATTCTGCCCTATGGACCAGGTCTGTTGGCACGGCAGGCAGTCACCACTCTGTCCCGTGATTCTGCCCTATGGACCAGGTCTGTTGGCACGGCAGGCAGTCACCACGCTGTCCTGTGATTCTGCCCTATGGACCAGGTCTGTTGGCACGGCAGGCAGTCACCACGCTGTCCTGTGATTCTGCCCTATGGACCAGGTCTGTTGGCACGGCAGTCACCACTCTGTCCTGTGATTCTGCCCTATGGACCAGGTCTGTTGGCACGGCAGTCACCACGCTGTCCTGTGATTCTGCCCTATGGACCAGGTCTGTTGGCACGGCAGGCAGTCACCAGGCAGGACAGTACAGAACAGAACCACAATTCCGGGAGGTGTAAACCCAAAATGTTAGGTGTCCCCAAACAGTCTTTAATGTTTGATGATTTTGTGAAAGCTTTTGATGTGGAAATACTGCAACAACAAGCTGCAAGCGATTACAGCCATTGACTGCCTGTAGTGAACACACAGCAGACCGCTCTGTCAGACAGAAGTAGGCCTATCGCCGCACTATGGATTCCCCAGCTCTCTGTGAAGACATGATCAAAGCTTTCCGATAGTGTATCCCTGCTGCACTCCACAGATTGCTGGGTGCAAGGAGGAACACACCACAGCTAAAACTGTTAGTGTCTGTAGCTTGCAGCATAGAAGGGGGTGCTGCTTATTGATCTTTAATGTATATAATGTACCAAGACACTCATGATGCAGTATTTCTGTGGGCAAAAAACGAGAGGGGATGCACAATAGAAGAAGAAGAAGGGGGAGGAGTGGGAGGAGGAAGAAGAAGAGAAGGAGGAGGAGGGGAGAAGAAGAAGAAAAACCAAATCGTATTGCTTATAGCTCAGATGACCACAAGTGGTCATTTCAGGACTCAATAGCCGACATTGAATGAACAACAAGAAGCTGTGTGCCCCTGCCAGCTTCTCAATTCTTTCTTTTGTCTTCTTTCATTACTGCTTTTCTTTTTTCTCTCATTCTTTTTCCACTTGTCTCCCACCCTCAGCCCCCTCTCTCCATCACCCCACTGTAAACAGCACATGAACATAACCATACACACCCTGATACATGCACGCAATCAGGCACATGTGCATAAAGGCGCACGCAGATGTGCGCCGGTGGACGCGTGCGCGCGCGCGCGTGTGTGTACGTGTGTGTGTGTGTGTGTGTGTGTGTGTGTGTGTGTGCGCGCGCGCGTTCGTGCGTGCGCATATGTGTGAGTGCATGTGTGTGTGGTGGTGGTGGTGGTAGCAGTGGAATCAGCAGTGCTTTCGTTTAATGTCTTTGCATCATTGGAGATTTTTTAATTTTGGACAAAGAGAGGGGGGCGCGGACGCAGATGATTTATTCATTAAGGCCATAGTCCCATATGAATGAGAGGTGATAACTAGATATGTATACCTTACCGTAACTGGCAATAAGCATTCGACTGCTTACATAATTAAACTATAGAAATTAGGACAATACTATTTCTCTTCACCTAAAAACTTTATAAAAGTACGATGCGAGATTTCTTATAACACCGTCATCAGATGATGCCATCAATAAACAACATTTAAACGAACAAGGGACAGATGATGCCATCAATAAACAACATTTAAACGAACAAGGGGCAGATGATGCCAACAATAAACAACATTTAAACGAACAAGGGACAGATGATGCCATCAATAAACAACATTTAAACGAACAAGGGACAGATGATGCCATCAATAAACAACATTTAAACGAACAAGGGACAGATGATGCCATCAATAAACAACATTTAAACGAACAAGGGACAGATGATGCCATCAATAAACAACATTTAAACGAACAAGGGACAGATGATGCCATCAATAAACAACATTTAAACGAACAAGGGACAGATGATGCCAACAATAAACAACATTTAAACGAACAAGGGACAGATGATGCCATCAATAAACAACATTTAAACGAACAAGGGACAGATGATGCCATCAATAAACAACATTTAAACGAACAAGGGACAGATGATGCCATCAATAAACAACATTTAAACGAACAAGGGACAGATGATGCCAACAATAAACAACATTTAAACGAACAAGGGACAGATGATGCCATCAATAAACAACATTTAAACGAACAAGGGACAGATGAAGCCATCAATAAACAACATTTAAACGAACAAGGGACAGATGATGCCATCAATAAACAACATTTAAACGAACAAGGGACAGATGATGCCATCAATAAACAACATTTAAACGAACAAGGGACAGATGATGCCATCAATAAACAACATTTAAACGAACAAGGGACAGATGATGCCATCAATAAACAACATTTAAACGAACAAGGGACAGATGATGCCATCAATAAACAACATTTAAACGAACAAGGGACAGATGATGCCATCAATAAACAACATTTAAACGAACAAGGGACAGATGATGCCATCAATAAACAACATTTAAACGAACAAGGGACAGATGATGCCATCAATAAACAACATTTAAACGAACAAGGGACAGATGATGCCATCAATAAACAACATTTAAACGAACAAGGGACAGATGATGCCATCAATAAACAACATTTAAACGAACAAGGGACAGATGATGCCATCAATAAACAACATTTAAACGAACAAGGGACAGATGATGCCATCAATAAACAACATTTAAACGAACAAGGGACAGATGATGCCATCAATAAACAACATTTAAACGAACAAGGGACAGATGAAGCCATCAATAAACAACATTTAAACGAACAAGGGACAGATGAAGCCATCAATAAACAACATTTAAACGAACAAGGGACAGATGATGCCATCAATAAACAACATTTAAACGAACAAGGGACAGATGATGCCATCAATAAACAACATTTAAACGAACAAGGGACAGATGATGCCATCAATAAACAACATTTAAACGAACAAGGGACAGATGAAGCCATCAATAAACAACATTTAAACGAACAAGGGACAGATGATGCCATCAATAAACAACATTTAAACGAACAAGGGACAGATGATGCCAACAATAAACAACATTTAAACGAACAAGGGACAGATGATGCCATCAATAAACAACATTTAAACGAACAAGGGACAGATGATGCCATCAATAAACAACATTTAAACGAACAAGGGACAGATGATGCCATCAATAAACAACATTTAAACGAACAAGGGACAGATGATGCCATCAATAAACAACATTTAAACGAACAAGGGACAGATGATGCCATCAATAAACAACATTTAAACGAACAAGGGACAGATGATGCCATCAATAAACAACATTTAAACGAACAAGGGACAGATGATGCCATCAATAAACAACATTTAAACGAACAAGGGACAGATGATGCCATCAATAAACAACATTTAAACGAACAAGGGACAGATGATGCCATCAATAAACAACATTTAAACGAACAAGGGACAGATGAAGCCATCAATAAACAACATTTAAACGAACAAGGGACAGATGATGCCATCAATAAACAACATTTAAACGAACAAGGGACAGATGATGCCATCAATAAACAACATTTAAACGAACAAGGGACAGATGATGCCAACAATAAACAACATTTAAACGAACAAGGGACAGATGATGCCATCAATAAACAACATTTAAACGAACAAGGGACAGATGATGCCATCAATAAACAACATTTAAACGAACAAGGGACAGATGATGCCATCAATAAACAACATTTGAACGAACAAGGGACAGATGATGTCAACAATAAACAACATTTAAACGAACAAGGGACAGATGATGCCAACAATAAACAACATTTAAACGAACAAGGGACAGATGATGCCATCAATAAACAACATTTAAACGAACAAGGGACAGATGATGCCATCAATAAACAAAGTTTAAACGAACAAGGGACAGATGATGCCATCAATAAACAAAGTTTAAACGAACAAGGGACAGATGATGCCATCAATAAGCAAAGTTTAAACGAACAAGGGATAGATGATGCCAACAATAAACAAAATTTAAACGAACAAGGGACAGATGATGCCATCAATAAACAACATTTAAACGAACAAGGGACAGATGATGCCATCAATAAACAACATTTAAACGAACAAGGGACAGATGATGCCATCAATAAACAACATTTAAACGAACAAGGGACAGATGATGCCATCAATAAACAACATTTAAACGAACACGGGCGTTCATAATATTTCTGTGAAATAAATTTTACACGAATATTATACAATACAGGACACTTCAGAACAAAATGAACTTCATCTTCAGTTAACTCTTTGAACAAAAGGCACAGGTTCTCTAAATGATTAACATTTTTAAGCGATACCTGTGCAAATTGATTTCAGAAATGACAAATCTAAATCGTGTTCATATGAATCGTAAGTGTCTGTCAATGTTAAGCAAAAGATAGTTTTTAACTAAATGTGTGGAAGTATAAGCTATGTAGGACAGAATTGATCACTGGATTGGACATGAGTGTCCCAGTTTTGCCATCTACAGTCTATTAAACTTTGACGAAAAGATTTCAAAAACACATTCTCGTTACCGACTCGTTCGTTCGTTCGTTCTTTAGTTTAACGTCTTTTCACTGTAAGTGATATTAGACGAGGGAAGGAAAAAAATCGAGTGGGAGGAGGGGGGGGGATTACTGTGTACGCATACGAGTAAGTGAAAGTGTGTGTGTATGTGAGTGTGTGTGTGTGTGTGTGTGTGTGTGTGTGTGTGTGTGTGTGTGTGTGTGTGAAAATTATTGATTTAAGTTTTGTTTAAAAAATAAACAAAAAGTCATAACAATATAACATATTTCTAATGAAAAACTAACAACTATAACAGCGAACCAACTGGACTGTTTAACAAGGAGTTGAAAAAGCCATACATTAGCAATGGACTGCTGAAGATCGTCAACACTGAAGATGATTTCAGTTCAGGGATTTGAGACTTTAACATATCGCAAGTTGGTATATTTTGTGTTGATTCTAAATCAGTTCTTCACGCTATTGAACTTATAAAAGAAACGGTTAGGTATGAACTCATTATTGAAATTAACCATTTGATTCACGAACTCTTATTAAGAGGCTCTCACATAACCTTTTGCTGGATTCCTTCTCATTGCGGTTTTTACTATAATGAAAAAGTTGACATTTTGGCTAAAAAAGGAGCTAGAAGCTCCACGAAGGAGTTAGATTTAAATATTTCGCTTTCACTACAGGAATGTTACACCATGGTAGAAAAAGTCCAATGGTCAAAATTTCAGTCTGAAGAAAAACACACTGGTAACTCGGAGTTACGTAAGTACATAAAGAAAATGTATGGTTTCATGGGAAAACATTATCATAATGATTTTCATAAGAGGCAAATCATTTCTCTAATCTGCAGATGGAAAATGAATTGTTTTAGGACAAAATATGTCAGTAATGTTTCTTGCATCTGTGGTGCTCACATAACAGCCGATCGTTACCGACTCCTTGATATTCCCATTCATATTCAAATCCCAATTCACATTGACAAGTTCGTATATTTGAAGCCCAGTTTCTTTTTCCTCTAAAATCTAAATCATACAACATATTATAGGATTTCCGTGGTAGTCTATCTTCGTTCATTTTTTTAATAGTTTCAACCAGTATCGAACACATCTCACAGCAGAATTTATATTTATTGGATATCTGTTCGTCTCACCGTATACTAAATCGTTTGGTGTTCTCATTTCAACTCCTAGAAATCTTTTAAGTCCAAATAAGTGAACAGATTCACATTGTAAAGTAGCATTATTATCTAAGCCCCATAATTCTGAGCCATATTGTACTCTGGGTTGTATCTGGGTATCGAAAATCTTAATAAAGATATCCAGAGCATCGCTGTTCAATACAAATAGTTTCTTCATAACATGTAACGATACATTTTTTGCCCTGAGAGAGAGAAAGAGTGCGCGCGCGCGCGCGCGCGTGTGTATGTGTGTGTGTGCGCCCAATAGTGGGGGAAGGTTGGGTGAAGGGTCACGTGGGTATGTGTGCATGCAGGGGA
>NC_134908.1:13779839-13782339 GCF_041734735.1 Babylonia areolata
GTCTGTCTCTCCCTCCCCCTGCCCCTCCCCCCCGAGCCCCCCTCCACTCCCCGGAAAGTCCATGACAAAGCCTGGTTTGATCACTATAGACCTCTGTCAGGGCAGACAGACTCCGAGTTCATAGCATTCATCGTAAGATGATGGGCTTTCCCACAAGCGAGTTACTGACGAGACATGGTGTAAATCTCAGACCAGTCAATAATTGTCTTTGTCTGTCTGTCTCTTCCCCCTCCCGTCTCTCTCTCTCTCTCTCTCTCTCTCTCTCTCTCTCTCTCTCTCTCTCTCTCTCTCTCTCTCTCCCCCCCTCTCTCTCTCTTCATAACGCATGAACTAAATTCCCTCCGATTCTGTTCGTCTCGAAAACCGTCTAGGACACAATTCAGACACAAAACATCATGTTCAATCGATAAACCGTTTCTAAATTTAACACCACCGTGCTATGTTTTCCTCTGGGGGAGGAGGCTGTAGGTGGTGTGGGGGAGAGGGGTTAGGCAGTGTTCTGTGTGTGTGTGTGTGTGTGTGTGTGTGTGTGTGTGACACGTGGTGCAGCTTTCTGGCAGTGAGTATGTGTGGGTACGTTTTACACAATTGAGTGTTGTGTTAAATACACCATACATACACCAAATTTTACTTGAAGCCAGTAAAGAGGTTTGATTTCGGTTCCAGTTCCAATGAGGCAGCAAAGCGTACTGACTGATTAATATACGCTCAACAACATCTGCTACAGACAAAAAGCAGAAGCTGACCCTCGCATAAACCAAACGCACTCGTGAGTCTACCAAGGTTTGTTTTCTTCTTTGTTTTTTGCTGCCCAGCCATCTGCACTGTTTCAGTGGTGCTACACCCACACCGCTCTTTCGGGTTACACAACACCGGGGTTCGTCTGTTGCAGTCGCAGCGTCGGCAGTCCACTATCGATGTTAGGCCGCCTTGAGGTCACATACCAGAGAGAACCCTGCACTGCTGCTGAGTCGCTTCAGTGATGTCCAGCAGTGCCTGTTTTGAAATAATAAATAATAATACTGTACATTTGTATAGCGCCCTTTCTCACTAAGAGCTCAGGGCGCTTTACATGAAAGAAAAATATTACAAGTAACATAAAACATTCATGGCCCACTTTTTCTCAAAAAACCCTCACCCCACTCACACTCTCCATTTCCCACTCTACACACATCCAAAGTGAGCTGACATGGGTGGTGTTGGAGAAAAGGAAGCTGAGAGTACTTATAGATAGGTTTTAAAAAGATGAGTCTTTAGCAATGAGCGAAAAGCAGAAATAGAATCAGATGCACGGATATGATAAGGAAGGTTGTTCCAGATGTGAGGAGCAGCAAAGAAGGAAGAACGTTCACCATAGGTTCTTGTATTGATGCGAGGAAGTTTCAAAAGGCAACCGTCAGAGGAAGAGTGGAGATTGCTTGTGGGAATGTAAACACTGATAAGGTCAGAAAGATAAGTAGGTCCTGCGGAGTGAAAAGCAGAATAACAGAGACACGCAACGTTGTATTTAATTCTTGCTTCAATGGGGAGCCAATGTAGAGTGCGGAGGTGAGGAGAAATGTGATCAGTATGTGGAACTCTGAGAGTCAGACGGGCAGCATTGTTTTCAAGTTTTTGAATTCGCTGAAGAATATTATGTGGACAGCCTATGAGAAGAGAATTACAGTAGTTAATTCGTGACAGCACAAAGGCAGAAATAAGAGTTTTAGTAGTTTAAACAGAAAGGTACTGACGGGTAGAGTTGATGCGATGAAGTTCACAATTTTGACTATGCGTATTAGATTTACTACCTGAGCATGCATGCTGAGGTTTGAGTCAAGAATGACGCCAAGGTTCCTTGCTGATTTAGAAAACTGAACTGTGGCATCACCAACCACAATAGAGGCAGGAAAAGAAGTAGATGTGGACATTCTTGCAGAGGAAATAATCATAGCTTCAGTTTTGTCATCATTCAACTTTAGTTTGTTGAATGTCATCCAGGATTTAACATCGAGAATGCAATCCTGCATTGATGGAATCAGACTATGTACTTGATTTTGTTCTGCAGACTTTTGTAGCTGAGTATCATCAGCAAAAGAGTGGTGAAGAACAGAATGGCCAGAAATGACATCAGAAAGAGGAGCAGTGTACAGAACGAACAGAACGGGGCCCAGGACAGAGCCTTGTGGCTTGATTTAATAGTCACAGGCCACCAGCTACTAAGTACTACTACTGATGACAATAATGACTTAGTCGCAGAGCTAAACTGAGTGAGCGTCCCTCCAGAGTGATGACCGCCACCACGTCCTTCCAGTGACAGACCCCCATCAATCTGCCGACACTGAAGGCCTTGACAAGACTCACTCCAAGCGCGGAAGTGGATGGTGATCGAAAATGATGCCACCATGAGAGCAGGGCATGAAAGGCTACAGAAACTGGGACAGTTTTCCATGACGATACTGCTATGGAGGTCATTGCTGGGTTTGGGACAACGTGACAAGCATGTACTCTGCGCTTCTTT
>NC_134908.1:13789839-13792339 GCF_041734735.1 Babylonia areolata
ACACACCGCCAAAACGACTCAGCTGCAGTGCAGGGTCTCCTGTAGTGTGTGGCCTCGTGCTAACCTAATATTGATGGTTATTTGTGGGCTGCTCGTGCTGACACAGCTGCAGTGCAGGGTCTCCTGTAGTGTGTGGCCTCGTGCTAACCTAATATTGATGGTTATTTGTGGGCTGCTCGTGCTGACACAGCGGCAGTGCAGGGTCTCCTGTAGTGTGTGGCCTCGTGCTAACCTAATATTAATGGTAATTTGTGGGCTGCTCGTGCTGACATAGCGGCAGACGATCGAGGCTGTGAAATAATCAACGGTTGTTCAAGCACCACACGCTGAACACAAAAAATGACGTGAAACGTACTTTTTTTAAAAGAAAGAAAATGAAATGAATAAAAAGCCGAAATGTCTACAACATCGGACACTGGGGTGTCCAGACCAGCTTGAAAGACATTCCGCCTTCCGGCATGCTACCGGCAGGAATCCTCTGGCTTTGCGACGTGCCGGGCATCCTTCTGGAACCGTTAGTCTAACGGAATGAGCGGCAAGCGCAAGACAGATTTACGTGGTTTGAAACTGGTCGACATTCTCAAGATTTCCAACCTCACTGCATGATAAAAGACACCAGGATATAGACCTCCACGCATTTTGGCACAGATGGGCAGTGTGTCAGTGGATGTTCGGCTGGTCCATCAATGTGAATCAGTGCAGTGTGACAGTCCTCATGCCTCAACACCTCAACACCTCATCAATGTGAATCACTGAGGTGTGACAGTCCTCATGCCTGAACAACTCAACACCTCATCAATGTGAATCACTGCAGTGTGACAGTCCTCATGCCTGAACACCTCAACAACTCATCAATGTGAATCACTGCAGTGTGACAGTCCTCATGCCTGAACACCTCAACAACTCATCAATGTGAATCACTGCAGTGTGACAGTCCTCACGTCTCAACACCTCAACACCTCATCAATGTGAATCACTGCAGTGTGACAGTCCTCACGTCTCAACACCTCATCACCTCATCAATGTGAATCACTGCAGTGTGACATTCCTCACGTCTCATCACCTCAACACCTCATCAATGTGAATCACTGCAGTGTGACAGTCCTCATGCCTCAACACCTCATCAATGTGAATCACTGCAGTGTGACAGTCCTCACATCTCAACACCTCATCAATGTGAATCACTGCAGTGTCACAGTCCTCACATCTCAACACCTCATCAATGTGAATCACTGCAGTGTGACAGTCCTCACATCTCAACACCTCATCACCTCATCAATGTAAATCACTGCAGTGTGACAGTCCTCACATCTCAACACCTCATCAATGTGAATCACTGCAGTGTGACAGTCCTCACATCTCAACACCTCATCAATGTGAATCACTGCAGTGTGACAGTCCTCACACCTCAACACCTCATCAATGTGAATCGCTGCAGTGTGACAGTCCTCATGCCTCAACACCTCATCAATGTAAATCACTGCAGTGTGACAGTCCTCAGGCCTCAACACCTCATCAATGTAAATCACTGCAGTGTGACAGTCCTCAGGCCTCAACACCTCAACACCTCATCAATGTGAATCACTCCAGTGTGACAGTCCTCAGGCCTCAACACCTCATCAATGTAAATCACTGCAGTGTGACAGTCCTCAGGCCTCAACACCTCAACACCTCATCAATGTGAATCACTGCAGTGTGACAGTCCTCATGCCTCAACACCTCATCAATGTAAATCACTGCAGTGTGACAGTCCTCATGCCTCAACACCTCATCAATGTGAATCACTGCAGTGTGACAGTCCTCAGGCCTCAACACCTCATCAATGTGAATCACTGCAGTGTGACAGTCCTCATGCCTCAACACCTCATCAATGTGAATCACTGCAGTGTAACAGTCCTCACACCTCAACACCTCATCAATGTGAATCACTCCAGTGTGACAGTCCTCAGGCCTCAACACCTCATCAATGTAAATCACTGCAGTGTGACAGTCCTCATGCCTCAACACCTCAACACCTCATCAATGTAAATCACTGCAGTGTGACAGTCTTCATGCCTCAACAGCTCAACACCTCATCAATGTGAATCACTGCAGTGTGACAGTCCTCATGCCTCAACACCTCATCAATGTAAATCACTGCAGTGTGACAGTCCTCATGCCTCAATACCTCATCAATGTGAATCACTGCAGTGTGACAGTCCTCATGCCTCAATACCTCATCAATGTGAATCACTCCAGTGTGACAGTCCTCAGGCCTCAACACCTCATCAATGTAAATCACTGCAGTGTGACAGTCCTCATGCCTCAACACCTCAACACCTCATCAATGTAAACCACTGCAGTGTGACAGTCTTCATGCCTCAACACCTCAACACCTCATCAATGTGAATCACTGCAGTGTGACAGTCCTCATGCCTCAACACCTCATCAATGTAAATCACTGCAGTGTGACAGTCCTCACATCTCAACACCTCATCAATGTGAATCACTGCAGTGTGAC
>NC_134908.1:13797339-13804839 GCF_041734735.1 Babylonia areolata
CCATACTGCACACGGCCCCCCCCCATCACCAATCCCCATCACCAATCCCCGCCATCACCAATCCCCAATAATACTGACGTGGACATTTTCGTGCTCCCTGCACAATACAACCAGTATTTCACCGCACAATGACGGGTCTGGTGAATATTTACATTTTTCATTGTGCGCTTTACTTGTTGTTGTTTTTCATGAAGGAAAATTTACAATGCAGACCTTCTGACGTAAGAAATCTCTCCCTGTTAACGTTGCCCCCCTCCCCCCAACACACACACACACACACACACACACACACACACACACCCCACTCCGGCCCTCCACCCACCTTTGTACTTCTACAAACCCCACCACCACCACCACCCAACCTTTGAGTGTGCATCCCCCTACCGTTCCAATCTGATCTCACTTCCACGCTCCCCCTAGCCCTGCCCCCCAAACCCCCCCACCCCCACCCCAACCCCCAAACAGATTCATGAGGCTCATCTGGCGGTGCTCCTGTGTCCTCTCTGATGACTGTCCAGCAGCTCTGCTTTACACATCACTGTGCTGCTGAGGCGGTGACAAGCATCAGGAGGAAGACCCCTGCCGCTCGACTTCCACCTATGGCGTTTTTTTGTTTGTTGGTTTGTTGATGTTTTTTTGTTTTTTTTGTTGTTGTTTTTTTTTTTTTGGGGGGGGGGAGAGGGGGGAGTGGTGGGGTCGGTTTGAGTACGTCTGGTTCTGTGTCCTTTAAACTTTGTGCGTTCGTTCTTTTGTGTGTCCGTGCACGCGCGCGCGCGCGCGCGTGTGTGTGTGTGTGTGTGTTTACGTGTTTTTGTGTGTGTGTTTGGGGTTTTTTTGTGCTCTCTCTCTCTCTCTCTCTCTCTCTCTCTCTCTCTCTCTCTCTGTGTGTGTGTGTGTGTGTGTGTGTGTGTGTGTGTGTGTGTGTGTGTGCGTTTTAAGGTAAGTGCACAGAGTACATTTAAGAATCTGACAGTCTGTGAAAGTAAGACTAGTGACTGGGTTTTTGGTTTTGTTGTTGTCGTTGTTGTTGTTGTTGGTGGTGGTGGTGGAGTTGTTGTTGTTGGTGGTGGTGGTGGTGGTGGTGGTGGTCTTGTCTTTATTGTTGAAATGTAAAAATAAAAAGACAGAAAAACAACAAAGGACATAAAAAGGACACGAGCACAGAACTAATTTCCGTGTCAACACACCACACACAACAGAGGAGACGAAATCCTGTAGAAAGAGAGAGGGGGGGAGGGGGGGGGGGGGTAAAGGAGGGGAACGGTCTGTGTTGTCCTCACCAGGGCTGGGCTGCTTGAGCGATCCTAACAGTGATAAGTTTGCTTAGCGTTTAAGGACATCCTTCATTCCACACACTTGGAACATTCTTACCGCTAAGCAAACAGCGCTGCTCGGTGTAAGGTGATCGTTGCAGCGCTAAGCTTGCTTAGAGACAAGGATGTTCTTAAGTACATGGAGTTTACCGTGGAGTTAGGAACATTCTTAACGATAAGCAAACTTAGCGCTGCTGAGTTCCCTCATGCAACCCACCCCTGCCCTGGGATGGGGGATCAGGTGGATTGGGGGCGGGGGTGGGGGATCAGGTGGATTGGGGGCGGGGGTAGGGGATCAGGTGGACTGGGGGCGGGGGTAGGGGATCAGGTGGATTGGGGGCGGGGGTGGGGGATCAGGTGGACTGGGGGCGGGGGTAGGGGATCAGGTGGACTGGGGGCGGGGGTAGGGGATCAGGTGGATTGGGGGCGGGGGTGGGGGATCAGGTGGACTGGGGGCGGGGGTGGGGGATCAGGTGGATTGGGGGCGGGGGTGGGGGATCAGGTGGACTGGGGGCGGGGGTGGGGGATCAGGTGGATTGGGGGTCGGGGAGGAAGGGTCGGACAGCAAGTCCGTGTGGTTGATGTGGTCAGCGCGGAGGACAGAGGTCATCGCTGTTACTAATCACCGAGTCCGCGACAGTGTCATGCACACTGGGAACTGATCGATCAAATGTATGGAGGGTGAGTGGGGTAGGGGGGGAGTGGCATGGGTAAGGAGCGAGGAGGGGGAGGGGGGTAGGGGGAGTGGCATGGGTAAGGAGCGAGGAGGGGGAGGGGGGTAGGGGGGAGTGGCATGGGTAAGGAGCGAGGAGGGGGAGGGGGGAGTGGCGTGGGTAAGGAGCGAGGAGGGGGAGGGGGGTAGGGGGGAGTGGCGTGGGTAAGGAGCGAGGAGGGGGAGGGGGGTAGGGGGGAGTGGCATGGGTAAGGAGCGAGGAGGGGGAGGGGGGAGTGGCGTGGGTAAGGAGCGAGGAGGGGGAGGGGGAGGGGGGAGTGGCGTGGGTAAGGAGCGAGGGGGAGGGGGAGGGGGGAGTGGCGTGGGTAAGGAGCGAGGAGGGGGAGGGGGGTAGGGGGGAGTGGCGTGGGTAAGGAGCGAGGAGGGGGAGGGGGGTAGGGGGGAGTGGCATGGGTAAGGAGCGAGGAGGGGGAGGGGGGAGTGGCGTGGGTAAGGAGCGAGGAGGGGGAGGGGGGTAGGGGGGGAGTGGCATGGGTAAGGAGCGAGGAGGGGGAGGGGGGAGTGGCGTGGGTAAGGAGCGAGGAGGGGGAGGGGGGAGTGGCGTGGGTAAGGAGAGAGGGGGAGGGGGGAGTGGCGTGGGTAATGAGCGAGGAGGGGGAGGGGGTAGGGGGGGAGTGGCGTGGGTAATGAGCGAGGAGGGGGAGGGGGTAGGGGGGGAGTGGCGTGGGTAATGAGCGAGGAGGGGGAGGGTGGTAGGGGGGGAGTGGCGTGGGTAAGGAGCGAGGGGGAGGGGGAGGGGGGAGTGGCGTGGGTAAGGAGCGAGGAGGGGGAGGGGGGAGTGGCGTGGGTAAGGAGCGAGGAGGGGGAGGGGTAGGGGGGAGTGGCGTGGGTAATGAGCGAGGGGGAGGGGGAGGGGGGGAGTGGCGTGGGTAATGAGCGAGGAGGGGGAGGGTGGTAGGGGGGAGTGGCGTGGGTAAGGAGCGAGGGGGAGGGGGGTAGGGGGGGAGTGGCATGGGTAAGGAGCGAGGAGGGGGAGGGGGGTAGGGGGGGAGTGGCGTGGGTAAGGAGCGAGGAGGGGGAGGGGGGTAGGGGGGGAGTGGTGTGGGTAAGGAGCGAGGGGGAGGAGGGGGGTAGGGGGGGAGTGGCGTGGGTAAGGAGCGAGGGGGAGGGGGTAGGGGGGGAGTGGCATGGGTAAGGAGCGAGGAGGGGGAGGGGGGTAGGGGGGGAGTGGCGTGGGTAAGGAGCGAGGAGGGGGAGGGGGGTAGGGGGGGAGTGGTGTGGGTAAGGAGCGAGGGGGAGGAGGGGGGTAGGGGGGGGAGTGGCGTGGGTAAGGAGCGAGGAGGGGTAGGGGGGCTAGGGGGGGAGTGGCATGGGTAAGGAGCGAGGAGGGGGAGGGTGGTACGGGGGGAGTGGCGTAGGTAATGAGCGAGGAGGGGGAGGGTGGTAGGGGGGGGAGTGGCGTGGGTAATGAGCGAGGAGGGGGAGGGGGGTAGGGGGGGAGTGGTGTGGGTAAGGAGCGAGGGGGAGGAGGGGGGTAGGGGGGTAGTGGCGTGGGTAAGGAGCGAGGAGGGGTAGGGGGTAGGGGGGAGTGGCATGGGTAAGGAGCGAGGAGGGGGAGGGTGGTAGGGGGGGAGTGGCGTGGGTAATGAGCGAGGAGGGGGAGGGGGGTAGGGGGGGAGTGGCGTGGGTAAGGAGCGAGGAGGGGTAGGGGGTAGGGGGGAGTGGCGTGGGTAATGAGCGAGGAGGGGGAGGGACAGGGACGGGTGGGAAGGAAAGAGGAAGTGGGGGTGGCGCAGGAAGAGTGGAGGAGGGAGGTGGGGAGGGAGAACAAGGCCAAGCTTTGTGAGTGGGATGTGTGTGTGGATGTAGTGGGGTTACACGTGTGACTGTGATGCTGTGTTTTGCCTTCCACTTTCTTTCCCTGTCCCTCTTTCTGTCTCTTTCAGTTCTCATTGACTTCCTGTCTTCTCTATTTGGATTTCCCTTCTTTATTTGCGAATGGTTTAAAACTAATCCTTATCTATTTTCGAATGATTTAAACAAACTTTTATTCGTATGGTTTTAACAAACCTTAATTAATTTTTGTACGGTTTAGAGAAACCTATATTCATTTTCATATGATTTACATTTACCTCTACTCATTGTCGAATCGTTTAAACAAATATTCATTCATTTTCGTATGGTTAACACGAATATTTATTTATACAATCTTTCAATTTCATATTTTTAAATCAAACAACGCACACACGCACACACGCACACTCACACACACACACACACACACACACACACACACACACACACACCATACCATACCACACCACACCACACCACACCACACCATACCACACCAAGACATGACACGACACGACACATCAGTCCCACAGCGCGCGGATAGATAATTTGATTAATGGAGATGCTCTGAAGACGAAAGATGGATGCCTGTATCCTCAAGCGTTCGTCACAAGAGGCCCCTGCCAGTCAGGCAAGAGAGAGGACCCGTCCAGTGAAGAACCACCGTGTCTCACCTTTTGTCCGTGTGTCTTTTTATTTTTTTATATTTTGTTTTGTTTTTTGTTTTCAACACCAGACAGAAATGTTTACCAAAATACGAGTAAGACAGAACCCGCCCACGCCACTTGAATACCACTTGCTGTTTTCTGAGAAGAAACGAAAGAATATTGGTAAAACCTACACGCTTTACCTCTTCTATATTTTTCAGATAGTCGGAGGATTTCATTCCATAGTTTACTACAAGAATACGTGAGAGATGACATGACAAGAATTGCTCCAGAGAGAGAGAGAGAGAGAGAGAGAGAGAGAGAGAGAGATTGAATCTTCATGGATTAACTTAATCTTAAACTGGCAAATGATTAGGTACAATGGAGGCATTTTTACCATTCTGTCCAGTTACCGAAACAAAACATGAAAAAAAAATCGAAATGAAAATAGAAAAAAATAATAACAAAATGTAGAGATAGATAATAGAATAACATAAAAAAGAGGAAAAGAAACGGATACTAATGACAAGATAATTAAAAGACCAGTTTTTATATTATGATACATGTAAGTGCACGCGCTCGCGCATACACACACACACACACACACACACACACACACACACACACACACACACACACACACACACACTTGTTTGGTTGCCTGCTCGTTCGGTTACATAGTGATTCAACTTCTCATTCATCATGGCATGGCACAGACAGAGACAGAGAGACAGAGAGGGGCAAGGTGTGACTGAAGAGGGAAATGGGTGTGAGGGGACAAGGAGGGTGAGAGAATGGGGGGAGGGGTTAGCTGGAGGGAGGGGAGAGACAGATTGAAGTGAGGTTCGTGTAGTGTGTGTTGAAAGAGACTGAGGAGGGAGGAGTACTGTACTGTATTATACCGTATCTATTGTATTGTCATAGCCTTCAATCGTCACAGTTTTCAATATTTGTGTCTCAAAAAAGTGGCTATGACTTGTTCCGAAAATACTGTTGTCTGTACATCAGGGAACAGAATGCAAACATGTCACCGAATGACACAAACACCCCCACAGAGAGAGAGCTCGTGCCGTGTACAATGAAAGTGTTACATACGGAAGAACACATGCATTAAAGTACGACATACTATACACAAACAAGCGAGTGCACATACAAACACACACGCATGCACACACACACAAACAACAGAAGTTGAAGAAGCACATCGGTCAACAGGATGGCAGGCAGAACGGAAAAAGTACGTTTCCAGAGACTTGATCTTTAAACTGGACTGAGGAATCCCCATGACGGACTGAGAAGAGAACTTCCACACTGCCGGTTGGGCCGCGATAGGAGATATGTCGTTAAAAGCAAATCAGTCACACACACACACACACACACACACACACACACACATGGCTCCCACCCATCCTTTTCTTTTTTTCATTTACTTTCCGAGTGCGCTTCTGCCCATGATAACAAAACTGAACACTGCACCTGAAGCTTGAAGGGCTCATTGGATGATGCATGATAATTATGTTATTGAGAGAATAATAAATCCTCTCCACTTCTATTCAGAAAACGAAGACATGTGGGACTTGATTTATCATTCACTCTACACGGCACATCATGCATCACTCAGTCAGCCCTTCAGCCTTGCGGTGCGGTGTCCAGTCAGCAGTGCCCACAGAACTGTCAGCCCTTCAGCCTTGTGTGCGGTGTCCAGTCAGCAGTGCCCACAGAACTGTCAGCCATACAGCCTTGTGTGCGGTGTCCAGTCAGCAGTGCCCACAGAACTGTCAGCCATACAGCCTTGTGTGCGGTGTCCAGTCAGCAGTGCCCACAGAACTGTCAGCCCTTCAGCCTTGTGTGCGGTGTCCAGTCAGCAGTGCCCACAGAACTGTCAGCCATACAGCCTTGTGTGCGGTGTCCAGTCAGCAGTGCCCACAGAACTGTCAGCCATACAGCCTTGTGTGCGGTGTCCAGTCAGCAGTGCCCACAGAACTGTCAGCCCTTCAGCCTTGTGTGCGGTGTCCAGTCAGCAGTGCCCAGAGAACTGTCAGCCCTTCAGCCTTGTGTGCGGTGTCCAGTCAGCAGTGCCCACAGAACTGTCAGCCATACAGCCTTGTGTGCGGTGTCCAGTCAGCAGTGCCCACAGAACTGTCAGCCATACAGCCTTGTGTGCGGTGTCCAGTCAGCAGTGCCCACAGAACTGTCAGCCATACAGCCTTGTGTGCGGTGTCCAGTCAGCAGTGCCCACAGAACTGTCAGCCCTTCAGCCTTGTGTGCGGTGTCCAGTCAGCAGTGCCCACAGAACTGTCAGCCCTTCAGCCTTGTGTGCGGTGTCCAGTCAGCAGTGCCCACAGAACTGTCAGCCCTTCAGCCTTGTGTGCGGTGTCCAGTCAGCAGTGCCCACAGAACTGTCAGCCCTTCAGCCTTGCGGTGCGGTGTCCAGTCAGCAGTGCCCACAGAACTGTCAGCCCTTCAGCCTTGCGGTGCGGTGTCCAGTCAGCAGTGCCCAGAGAACTGTCAGCCATACAGCCTTGTGGTGCGGTGTCCAGTCAGCAGTGCCCACAGAACTGTCAGCCATACAGCCTTGTGGTGCGGTGTCCAGTCAGCAGTGCCCACAGAACTGTCAGCCATACAGCCTTGTGGTGCGGTGTCCAGTCAGCAGTGCCCACAGAACTGTCAGCCCTTCTTCCTGGTCCCCACACACCGTGTGTGGTCTTTTTCACTTTTCAGGACAATGTTCACACTTCTGTGTTATCTAGAATAAATTAACTTTTTTATTGTCAGCTTTTTTAGATCCACATTCTGAACAAACAGAGGTCCCTGCCATGTGGGGAGTTTGCTGGAGTGAGTGTTTCTCTCCAGTCGGAAGTCAGGAGCGGGCAGCAGCCTGAAGAGCACTACACAGTGCCAGACGTGCACACCGGCCTTCCTTCTACAGGAAACAAAGGCTGTCATCAGCGTTAAAACCACCACACCACACTCAGCGCAGACCAGATTGGATGGTTTAAAAGTGAAATGAAGA
>NC_134908.1:13812339-13819839 GCF_041734735.1 Babylonia areolata
TAGGGAGAGAGGTAGGTAGGTAGGGGGGTAGGGAGGTAGGGAGGTAGGTAGGTAGGTAGGGGGTAGGTAGGTAGGTAGGTAGGTAGGGGGTAGGTAGGTAGGTAGGTAGGGGGGTAGATAGGTAGGGAGAGGTAGGGAGGTAGGTACGGAGAGAGGTAGGCAGGTAGGTAGGGAGGTAGGTAGGGAGGTAGGTAGGTAGGTAGGTAGGTAGGGAGGGAGGTAGGGAGGTAGGTAGGTAGGGAGGGAGGTAGGGAGGGAGGGAGGGAGGGAGGGAGGTAGGGGGGAGGGAGTTAGGAGGTAGATAGGGAAGTAAGTAGGGAGGGAGGGAGGGAGGTAGGAAGGGAGGTAGGGGTAGGGAGGTAGGTAGGGAGGGAGGGAGGGAGGTAGGGAGGGAGGTAGGGGTAGGGAGTTAGGTAGGGAGGGAGGGAGGTAGGGAGGTAGGGAGGTAGGTAGGTATGGAGGTAGGGAGAAAGGTAGGGAGAGAGGTAGGTAGGTAGGGGGGTAGGGATGGTAGGGAGGTAGGTAGGTAGGTAGGTAGGGGGTAGGTAGGTAGGTAGGTAGGTAGGGGGTAGGTAGGTAGGTAGGTAGGGGGGTAGATAGGTAGGGAGAGGTAGGGAGGTAGGTACGGAGAGAGGTAGGCAGGTAGGTAGGGAGGTAGGTAGGGAGGTAGGTAGGTAGGTAGGTAGGTAGGGGGGTAGGGAGGTAGGTAGGTAGGGGGGGTAGGTAGGTAGGGAGGTAGGTAGGTAGGGGGTAGGTAGGTCGGGAGGTAGGTAGGTAGGGAGGTAGGTAGGTAGGGGGGTAGGTAGATAGGGAGGTAGGTAGGTAGGGGGTAGCTAGGTAGGGAGGTAGGTAGGTAGGGGGGTAGGTAGGTAGGGAGGTAGGTAGGTAGGGGGGTAGGTAGATAGGGAGGTAGGTAGGTAGGGGGGTAGCTAGGTAGGGAGGTAGGTAGGTAGGTAGGGAGGTAGGTAGGTAGGGAGGTAGGTAGGGTGGTAGGGAGGTAGGGAGGTAGGGAGGTAGGTAGGTAGGGAGGTAGGGAGGTAGGTAGGTAGGGAGGTAGGTATGTTGTGTCGAAAGTTCTTAACTTGTTGTCATTAGAATTATCTGCCTTGACGCTCAAGGAATATAGAGGGCGTGAGAAGAACAACAACGGTCAGGGCCACAACAGCTGACAGTCTACTTTCTGTTTGTTTCTTTCTTTTCAGTTATTAAATATTCTTCGTTACACACGAGATGTGTTAAGCTTATTATTTGTCCGAGCGACAACACAACAGGTAGGTAGGGGGGTAGGGCGGTAGGTAGGTAGGTAGGGAGGGAGGTAGGTATGCATGTGGAGTGTTGGCCTAGTGGTAAGCGTCCGCCTGGGAAGCGATAGAATCTGAGAGCAATTCTTTCGAATCCCACAGTCGCCAGTATTTTCTCCCCCTCCACAAGACCTTGAGTGGCGGTCTGGACGACAAACCGGTGTTCCATGTGCAGCATGCACTTAGCGCAAGCAAAAGAACCAAAGGCAACAAAATGATTGTCCCTGGCAAAATTATATAGAAAAACCCACTTCGACAAGAAAACAAATAAAATTGCTGGCAGAAAAACAATGGCGCTCTCAGTGTAGCCACGTGTCTCCTTGGGGATAGCAGCCCAAATTTCACACAGAGATATCTGTTGTGACAAAAAGAGTAATAGATATGCATGTATGTATGCTTGAAATAATGATGATGATGGTGATAATGATGAGATCATAATATTAACAATAACGATGATATTAATATCATCAATATGAATAATAATGATAATAATGATAAAAAAAAGATAATAATGATGATGATGTAGCCAAGTGATCAGCTGGCCACTGCTTCACACACAAGCGATAGCTGACGCCTTTTCCACAGCTTACCTGCTGCCTTTCAATGACTCACTCAGTCGTGACGCCATTCCAAATTTGAATGCAAAGACCTTCTAAACAAGTGCCCCGAACATTTAGTAAATGAATTATCTGTATCATTCACTGCCAGGTTATATCTGTTGTGATTACACACACACTTAAATCAGTTAGAAGCATATTTGATTTTAGTTTAATCGTTCGTCAGTGTAAAAATTTCAACTGACGCAAAGCTTACGTCATTTTGTCTTCTCGTCACACATAATGCTACAGTTTACAATTCTATATGTGACTGCCGTGAGAAACTAAAACCACACTATTATAGTGTTTGGATGAGAACAGATCAGGCATTTAGAAACTACAAGGCCTATTTTCATTGCCGACACTTAACGACATTCTCTGCACAACTAGTGTTGCTTGACGGCTTTGGCTGAGCTGAAAACTTGTTTCCGACACACTGTATTAAACTGGATATCTCTTTCGTCGGATTAGTAAACTACCATTATTATATACTGGCAGAATTGTCGCAATTCCATCTTTAAATCTATACCATTTGTGTTTGCCAACGTTAAACTGTAACGCAGTTTGTAATTTTCAGCAATGATCTCGCTAAAACTGACCCTTTTCAGGTGACTTGAATAGGGATATAAAGAGAAACACAGACACACATATGTGTGTGTGTGTTAGTGGGTTTTTTTTAATTAATGGTATCAGTGTTCATGGTAAAAGTGGTTTTTAAAAAAAATCAAGAGGATTTTTTGGTCATTTCCTACCAATTACAGGGCACGTTTTCTCTTATCAAAGAACCGACCCAGAATCAATCTTTCTTTTTGTACAGCTGTTGTTCTCACAACCACACTGTGTGCAGCTGTTCCACATGAAGTTACCTTCAGAAATAAAACAGATGTCTAAGTCTCTCTGTTGTTAATCGGGGTAATTACACTGTCTTATCAAAAAAGAACAAATATCAAAAACCATTAGCTGAGTTAACAAGCACCTGATTCATTTCCTTCTTCCTGTTGTGAATGAACATTGCACATTTCTCTCTGTTTCTCTTTCTCTGTCTGTTTGTCTGTCTCTGGTGTCTGTATGTCTCCATTTTAGTGCTTCTTTTTATTTTTACATACATTTGCGCGCGTGCGCGCGCACACACACACACACACACACACACACACACACACACACACACACAAACACAGATAGAGAGGTTCCCACAGAGAGAGGGAAAGAGAGAGCGAGCACAATATTTATGAAACAAACAAGATAATGTGGAACAAAACACAAAACCAAAGAAAAATCAAATGGCACGCGAAGTATTGGTCCAGGTGCACAGACAGGTGGAGTGAGTGACGTGCACTGAACGGCTTCACGTGCAGCAATGTGCAGCACACTGTCAACACACTGTTTCCAGCTGTAGGACACACACTGCTGCTTGCTTTGGCCAGGTGCACCTGTGTGTGTGTGTGTGTGTGTGTGTGTGTGTGTTCGTGTGTGAGGTTTTTCGTCTTATATCTAAAGTTTCCTGTTGATTTTTTCAAGTTTTCATTCAGTATCATATCAGATGAAAGCGTTGTTATGTATGTATCTATTAACTCATTTTACTTTGTTTTATTCATCTGTTAACTTATTTGATGTTTGCTTTTTTGTGTGTTTATTTGTTCTTTATTGCTTTTTGTTCTGTTCTGAAAGTATAGTGTAAAGGGAGCTTTCAAGTTTACGGTAAAAAAAATCTTTATTGTTCTCTCTCTCTCTCTCTCTCTCTCTCTCTCTCTCTCTCTCTCTCTCTTGTCCTCTTGCAATGCGACCACAACCCCCACCCTATAAAATAAAATTCTCCAGTTCTCCGATGTCACGGGGGGAAAAGGACAAACAAAACCTTTTCGATATTATTCATGCAACGCAAACAGATGTTACGACAATCCATCCATTTCGATTTACGGCACTGGCAGTGTCCGCTGGCAGACGAGACCCGATTGACATCATAAAGGGGAGGCACACAGCATCATGCATACACAATTGTCTACTCGGCGCCAGCCTTCTCTCCCCTGTCTGTCTGTAGTCACGTGAACTGTCCCACTATCTAAAAATACATGGATAGCTCAATGGCCAGGAAAGCTGAAGCCTACTGGAAGCCATATTGTTTCTCGAATCCGGCCGTCAGTCCGTTGACAAGTCGCGTGCTAACTGGTGGTAGTTTCTGAACTGTAACCGTGTATCTTCGATGAAATCGTGTTATGCTTGCCCACACGACATGCCAAATGTTGTGTCTTGATTGAAATCAATGGTTTATCCACCAAAGTTATTACAGGAAAACAGTGCAGTGACACGAGGCGCAAACTTGCTATGGAGACACACACAGGAATGTCAGCCGCGAGCAAGTGAAAGCTTGCCGTGAAGCCAGCTGAGCACTCGGCTACACATATGAAGTCACCGCTTCGCGCTACACTGACACGAGAAACAAAATGGCTGATTGAATACTTCTGCTGGCTTCAGTTAGCAAAGGGGCTCAACGAAGGCATGTGCTATCCATGGTTTTCACATCAGTGGAACTGTCTACAGGATACGTTCCGACTGGAATCACAGTGCTGTCCACAGAATACGTTCTGATTGTGGAATCACAGTGCTGTCCACAGGAGATGTTCTGGTTGTGGAATCACAGTGCTGTCCACAGGAGATGTTCTGATTGTGGAATCACAGTGCTGTCCACAGGAGATGTTCTGGTTGTGGAATCACAGTGCTGTCCACAGGAGATGTTCTGATTGTGGAGTCACAGTGCTGTCCACAGGAGATGTTCTGATTGTGGAATCACAGTGCTGTCCACAGGAGATGTTCTGATTGTGGAGTCACAGTGCTGTCCACAGGAGATGTTCTGATTGTCACAGTACTGTCCACAGGAGATGTTCTGATTGTGGAATCACAGTGCTGTCCACAGGAGATGTTCTGGTTGTGGAATCACAGTGCTGTCCACAGGAGATGTTCTGATTGTCACAGTGCTGTCCACAGGAGATGTTCCGGTTGTGGAATCACAGTGCTGTCCACAGAATACGTTCTGATTGTGGAATCACAGTGCTGTCCACAGGAGATGTTCTGATTGTGGAGTCACAGTGCTGTCCACAGGAGATGTTCTGATTGTGGAATCACAGTGCTGTCCACAGGAGATGTTCTGATTGTGGAATCACAGTGCTGTCCACAGGAGATGTTCTGATTGTGGAATCACAGTGCTGTGCACAGGAGATGTTCTGATTGTGGAAATCACAGTGCTGTCCACAAGAGATGTTCTGATTGTGGAATCACAGTGCTGTCCACAGGAGATGTTCTGATTGTGGAATCACAGTGCTGTCCACAGGAGATGTTCTGATTGTGGAATCACAGTGCTGTGCACAGGGGACGTTCTGGTTGTGGAGTCACAGTACTGTCCACACACACACACACACACACACACACACACACACACACACACACACACACACACACACACACACACACACACACGATTTCATCCTTCCCAGTGACACCCACACCAACACAAGGAAAACCAAGAGAGTGTTGGTCGGAAGGGGTTCGGTGGAGGTTGGAGAAAGAATTATCTCTGATGTCACAGGCTGCCTACCTAGGGAGAGTCGACTGACAGCTGCCTTTGGGCGCTCATCATCTGTTTCCTGTGTCATTCAATCGGCTTTCAGTCACGTACACTCACATTCACATTGACATGTCACTTCGAACGTGCATGCTTTTCTTTTACTTCACCATGTAAGCAGGCACGTTCCGTTTTCGGGGGTGTGCATGCTGGGTATGTTCATGTTTCTAAACCCACCGAACGCTGAGATGGATTTACAGGATCTTTAACGTACTAGAAGGTCTGCACATATAGTGACCTGGGAAACCGGGAAAATGTCCAACAGGATCTTTAACGTGCATGTTTGACCAGGCACTAGAAGGTCTGCACATACAGTGACCTGGGAAACCGGGAAAATGTCCAACAGGATCTTTAACGTGCATGTTTGACCAGGCACTAGAAGGTCTGCACATATACTGACCTGGAAACCGGGAAATGTCCACCCCTAACCCACCAGAAAACGGGAATCGAAGTGAGAGAATCCAGCGCTCTATCCATTCGACCACAGCACACGTGTGTGTGTGTGTGTGTGTGTGTGTAAGTGCATGTGTGTGTGTGTGTGTGTGTGTGCAAGTGCATGTGCATGTGTGTGTGTGTGTGTGTGTGTGTGTGTGTGCGCGCGCGTGTGTGTATGTGTATGTGTATGTAAGTGCATGTGCATGTGTGTGCGTGTGTGTGCGTGTGTATGTGTGTATAAGTGCATGTGCATGCGTATGTGTGTGTGTGCGTGTGTATGTGCGTAAGTGCATGTGCATGTGTGTGTGTGTGTGCGTGTGTATGTGTATGTAAGTGCATGTGTATGTGTGTGTGTGCGTGTGTGTGTGTAAGTGCATGTGTGTGTGTGTGTGTGTGTGTGAACATGTGTGTGTGTGTGTGTGTGTGTGTGTGTGTGTGTGTGTGTGTGTGTGTGTAAGAGCATGTGTGTGTACCTGTGCGTGCGTGCGTGCGTGCGTGCGTGTGTGTGTGTGTCTGAATGTCTGTGCGTCTGTGTGTGTTTGTGTCGTGTCTGTGGCTGTGTCTGTCTGCGTGCGTGTAAAGAATTCAGAGCAGTTTTCTTAACAGAATGCTTAAGTATCCATTATCATTATTACACCATGATTAGAACAACTATTATTAGTATTACTATTATTAAGCTTCCTATTGCTGAAGTTCTTTCAGCTTCCACAGGACATCCTTATTTCCACCACACCGCAAAAAGCACGAAAAACAAAGGCGATAACAAAACAACGCTATTCTGGATTTAAAACACAACAACAAACAAACAAACAAAAACGGACATTCATTCTGATTTACGGCACAAGCATAAAAGCGGCCGGTAACAAAGGAACAGATGTCGTCATAAAATTCGGATGGCAGCGACATCTAGCGGACCATGCACGCACGAGGGAACATGAGGTGCCGTCCCCACCGTCACCCCGTCAGGAGGTGTGGAGTGTGTGGGTGTGTCTGATCCCTGCCCCTCACTACACTGCACCCATCATTGTGTGGACAACAGAGAGGAGGAGGAGGAGCGAGCGAAAGACAGAGAGAGACACAGACAGACACACAGACAAACACACAGACAAAGACACCGTAGGACAGAAAATGTGTGTGTATGTGTGTCCGTACTTGCGTGCATGTATGTGTGTCTGGGTGTGTGTGTACAGCAACAACAGCAACAACTACTACTACAACTACTTATTATTATCATTATCATTATTATTTACTTTGTGGTAAATATACCATTGGCTATTTCTTCTTCTTCTTCAGAAAACATCCTTTTAAATGTAACGATATAATTCCTTTGGTTCTCAGTGGACGATCACGCCGCCTGATCAGCACCATTTCCTTCTGTCTTGTTTTAGCATGTGGAATTGATTTCCTGCCCCCCCCCCCCCCCCCCCTGACATGTGGAATTGATTTCCTGCCCCCCCCCCCCCCCCCCCGACATGTGGAATTGATTTCCTGCCCCCCGCCCCCCCCCCCCCCCCGACATGTGGAATTGATTTCCTGCCCCCCGCCCCCCCCC
>NC_134908.1:13824839-13864839 GCF_041734735.1 Babylonia areolata
TTACTCGTTGAAAAGATTCTCCTGTAATTATGACCCCTATCTGTAAAGAGTGTGTCAGTGTTTCATGGTTTGCGCGTCTCCCGTCTGTCTGTCTGTATTTGTCTGTGCTTTCTTGGACTGTATGCCTGCCTCTGACTGTCTGTGTATCTGTCTGTATCTGTCTTTGTATATTTGTTTGCCTGTCTGGTTAGGTATGCATCCGCCGTATCTGTCTGTCTGCCTGTCTGTGTATCTGTCGCCTTCACTGGCTGTCTGTGTATCTATCTGGTTGTGCATCTGTCTGTATGCATGTGTGTCTGCGTGCATGTGTGTGGAAGCGTATGTGTAAGTATGTGTGTGTGTGTGTGTGTGTGTGTGTGTGTGTGTGTGTGTGTGTGTGTGCTCTTTTAAAAGTTTCATTGAGCTTGTTCCCCAGAGTGCCGGAGCCCACAGGAGCCATACAGGACGCTGCACATTTCCATAGCCATTGACTGCCGTACAAAGACATCCAATAAAACAGGCGATGTTCCCACGACGGTCATTATACAACACCCTCCTTCTCTGTCTCTGTCTTTGTCTCTCCGTGTTTCTGTGTCTCTGTCTGTCTGTCTCTCTCTCTCTCTCTCTCTCTCTCTCTCGCTGAGTGTGTGTGTGTGTGTGTGTGTGTGTGTGTGTGTGTGTATGTGTGTGTCAGGTGCGCGCACGTCAGTTTTCCCCTATATTTACTTACTGCCCCCTTCCCTGCACCTTCCCTGCCCCTTCCC
The DNA here is from genome assembly GCF_041734735.1 of Babylonia areolata. Classification (NCBI taxonomy): domain Eukaryota; kingdom Metazoa; phylum Mollusca; class Gastropoda; order Neogastropoda; family Buccinidae; genus Babylonia; species Babylonia areolata. The sequence goes on from NC_134908.1 coordinate 13,825,583, forward strand.
TGCCCCCTCCCTGCCCCCTTCCCTGCCCCCTCCCTGCCCCCCTCCCTGCCTCTTCCCTGCCCCCCTCCCTGCCCCCTCCCTGCCCCTTCCCTGTCCCCCTCCCTGCCCCTCTCCCTGCCCCTTCCCTGCCCCCCTCCCTGCCCCCCTCCCTGCCCCCTCCCTGCCCCCTCCCTGCCCCCTTCCCTGCCCCCTCCCTGCCCCCTCCCTGCCCCCCTCCCTGCCTCTTCCCTGCCCCCCTCCCTGCCCCCTCCCTGCCCCTTCCCTGTCCCCCTCCCTGCCCCCCTCCCTGCCCCTTCCCTGCCCCCTCCCTGCCCCCTCCCTGCCCCCCTCCCTGCCCCTGTCGCAGTGAGACAGATTAGCAGTGTCATAAGGGCTTTCGTACGATTTATAAAAAGAAGGCGATAAAGATTAGAAAGGACACGCTTGAAAGGGATTATGAAAGGGCCAAAGTGATCAGAGAAAAGGAGAAAATAGTGGGAACAAAATATTTAAAAAGATTAGAAATAGAGTATAAAAATAGACAGATAAAAAAGAAACGACAAAACAAGAATCCAATATAAGAGGGGGGAAAAGACGGAAGAAATCAAGAGTATCAGAAAGAAAATGGCAAAAGGATTAGAGAGAAAAATGTCTAACCGATTAGAAAGTAAAGTGTAAAAAGTGTTAGAAAGACATAGGGACGGAAGGATTAGAAAGGAAAAAAAACTACCACAAAAAGTACTGACAAGAAAATGTCAAATAACAGAACGAAGAAAGCAAAAGGATTAGAAAGAAAATGGCAAAAGAGAATCATAAATAAAAGGGGGGGGGGGGGGGGGGTGAGGAGAGGTCAAAAAGATTAGAAAGGAAAGTAGAGAAATGTTGTAAAAGAAAAGGGCAAAAAAGAAGTACACAGAAAAAGTGGTGAAGGGATTGACAAGAGAAAGTCAAAACGGATCAGAAAAAGGACAAATAGTGTGACAATAGAAAAGGGCAAAAACTATCAGAAGAAATGGCAAAAATGACCAGAAAATTAAAGGGCAAAAAGTATTACAACAGAAAGGGGAAATACTAAGAAACGTATTACAAATGAAAGGGATAATAGTAAGAAATGTATTACAAAAGAAAGGGAAAATAGTGAGAAAGTATTACAAATGAAAGGGAAAATAGTAAGAAAAGTATTACAAAAGAAATGGAAAATAGTGAGAAAAGTATTACAAATGAAAAGGGAAAATAGACAAAGGAAAGGGAAAATAGTGAGAAAAGTATTACAAAAGAAAGAAGAAATAGTAAGAAAAGTATTACAAATGCAAATGGAATTTCATGAGAAAAGTATTACAAAAGAAAGGGAAAACAGTAAGAAAAGTACCACAAAAAGAAAGGGAAAATAGAAAAACATTACAAAGGAAAACGGGCAATTGTGAAAAAAAAGTATTACAAAGGAAAGTGAAAATATTAAAAGATTAAAAGGTAAAATAGTAAGAAATGTATTGACAAAAGAAAGGTAAAGTAGTAAGAAATGTATTGACAAAAGAAAGGTAAAATAGTAAGAAACGTATTGACAAAAGAAAGGTAAAATAGTAAGAAACGTATTGACAAAAGAAAGGTAAAGTAGTAAGAAATGTATTGACAAAAGAAAGGTAAAGTAGTAAGAAATGTATTGACAAAAGAAAGGTAAAGTAGTAAGAAATGTATTGACAAAAGAAAGGTAAAGTAGTAAGAAATGTACTGACAAAAGAAAGGTAAAATAGTAAGAAACGTATTGACAAAAGAAAGGTAAAGTAGTAAGAAATGTATTGACAAAAGAAAGGTAAAGTAGTAAGAAATGTATTGACAAAAGAAAGGTAAAGTAGTAAGAAATGTACTGACAAAAGAAAGGTAAAATAGTAAGAAACGTATTGACAAAAGAAAGGTAAGTAGTAAGAAACGTATTGACAAAAGAAAGGTAAAGTAGTAAGAAATGTACTGACAAAAGAAAGGTAAAATAGTAAGAAATGTATTGACAAAGAAAGGTAAAGTAGTAAGAAACGTATTGACAAAAGAAAAGGGTAAAGTAGTAAGAAATGTACTGACAAAAGAAAGGTAAAGTAGTAAGAAATGTACTGACAAAAGAAAGGTAAAGTAGTAGAAATGTACTGACCAAAAGAAAGGTAAAGTAGTAAGAAATGTACTGACAAAAGAAAGGTAAAGTAGTAAGAAATGTATTGACAAAAGAAAGGGAAAGTAGTAAGAAATGTACTGACAAAAGAAAGAGAAAATAGTAAGAAAAGTATTCTCTCTCTCTCTCTCTCTCTCTCTCTCTCTGCTTCTTTATATATCAGTCTCTCACTCTCCCGCTGATTAAATATCTTATCTAAGAAACACACTCTCTCTCTCTCTCTCTCTCCCGACGACCACCACCACTGACAACAAAAACAACACAGAAACCATCACAGATCACCAGGAAGTTAATAAAAAAAAAAGAGTAAGACAGAAACGTAAGGTGACTGCAGTGAGGTCCGTTTCATCACACCCTCCCAGCCACACAACCAAAACCTCCACAGTATCCACGTCTGCCATCAAAAGCTGTTCTGTCACCCGACACCCTTGCTGTGGAAATGCAGTACCCTTCATCTCCACTCACTAACACATGTCTGGATGCATCGTGAAGGCTGTTTCCTTTCTCTGTATCACAGCAAAAGGCCAAATGGAAACTATATCTTCCACTTCCGGGCCCTGATAACGTGTGATGGCTATATTTTGATAGTGTTTTTTCTTTCTCTTCTTCACAGGAAAAGGGCCGTTGAAAATTATATCTCCGTCCACCCCTCCCCCCACCCATCACCCCCTTCCTCACACACCTGTGAATTATCTGGAAAATATCACCTTTGAACTGCCAGCGGGTGTGGAGCTCGGAAAAAAATGTTTAAGGTAAAAGTGATATTGGACTGTTTCTCAAGATATACATTTCACAAAGACAGTGATGATGATGATGATGATGATGATGATGATGGCAGGTTCTTCGCTTGCGAAGATCAGTGGGAACTTACCGCCAGGGATGGGCAGCATGCCTTTTGATGACTAATCAGTCCAATCCGTGATCTGCAGAGTCTGTGGCATTGTGGGCAGGTGTAGATCTGGCCTGCGTTGCTGGGCTGCGGACCTGGGTCTTTCCTTCTCCTTCTTTTCTCCTGGATGTTCAGTCGTCTAGTTTCTTCAAAGTGTTGGGTTCCCCTGAGCGTTGAAGATCTTCAGCTGCCTCTATTTGATGCTGACTGCTCCCATGTCTTGGGGTTGATGTCCGCTTGGTATAGTTGCTTCTTCAGTTGGTCCTTGAATCTTTTCTGTGGTGCGCCTATATTGCGTTTGCCTTGGACCAACTCCCCATAGAATACTGCTTTCGGCATGCGAGTGTCAGGCATCCGGGTGATGTGACCTGCCAAGCGAAATTGTTTTAGCATGAGCATTGACTCGATGCTTTGCAGTTGAGCTCTTTCTAGGACTTCTATGTTCGTTATGTAGTCCTTCCACTTGATGCCCATGATAGACCGAAGGCATCTCTTATGGAACTGCCCCAGCGGCTTTGTTTGTTTCCGGTACAGCACCCATGCTTCTGATCCATATAGCAGTGTTGACAGTACAGCAGCTCGGTAGACTTGCATCTTTGTGGAGAGTCGCAAGGAGTGGTTTTTCCATACTCTTTTCTGGAGGCGGCCAAATGCTCTGCTTGCCTTTGAGAGGCGGTTGTCCACATCTTTGGTCACTGTTGCGTCGTTCTACCGTGTTAAGGGGATGGCCATCAATGCTTATGTGGGGAGCAGTGTACACGGTCCCTGGTGCTTTTTGGTGGAGGACTTCAGACTTATAGTCAGACCGAATGCCTTGGCTGCCTGTGAAAAACGGTCTACAATGACCTGAAGAGCTTCTTCTGTGTGTGCCAGGAGGGCGCAGTCGTCTGCAAAGAGCAGGTCCAGGATAGCTTCTTCTGAGGTCTTCGTGTGGGCCATGAGCTTTCGTAAGTAGAATATGCTGCCGTCGGTCCTGAATCTGATATAAACCCCCTCGTCTAGATCCTCCTTTGCTTCTCTCAGCATCATGCTGAAGAAGATCGCGAAGAGTGTAGGGGCTAATACTTTGCCTTGCTTCACTCCATTGCTGATTGGGAATTCTTCAGAGTAATCACCACTACACTTGACGTGACCCATTTTTCCTTCGTGGAGTTGTTGTAGGATTGTAAGGAACTTTGGAGGGCATCCCAGTTTGGTCATTATTTTCCATAGGCCATCTCTGCTGACTGTGTCGAAGGCTTTCGTGAGGTCTATGAATGCTGCATATAGGTTCATATTCTGTTCTCTGCATTTCTCTTGGATCTGCCTCAGCACAAAGATCACGTCAGCTGTTTCTCTATTTACTCTAAAGCCGCACTGGCTCTCTGGGAGATGTACCTCAGCAATGGATGGGCTGAGCCTGTCCAAGAGAACTCGGACGAGAATCTTGCTGGCAATGGAGAGCAGTGTGACGCCTCTGTAGCTGGAGCAGTCTGATTTGGAACCTTCCTTCTGTGGCACTACTCCTTCATTCCAGTACGATGTGAATAGCTCCTCAAGCTTCTGAATAAGGGTGTCTCCTTCATGCTTATATACATATATATTGGACTGTTTCTCAAGATATACATTTCACAAAGACAGTAATGGAAAGGCAGACCAAAGCTGGAAAGCAATTTTTTTCTTTAATCAAATAATCAAGGGGGTAGTATTCTTATTAAGCAATAACTGTAAACTTAAAATGCAGACAGAAAACTAATCCTATATTGTCAAACATGTCTTTACATTTCCTGTCTTCATGTCGACATATTTCCCTGGAGATGCTGACGAGAAAAATGGAACAACTTACCCTAAACCGGAAAGCATTTATCTTAAAGAAAAATCAAAGGATGTAGTATTCCTGCAAGACTTTAACTCTGAGTTTAAAATACAGAAAAACAAACTGAAACTACTGTGAATTATTATACACTTCAGTTTTTCATGTGGAGACATTTCTCTTTAGATGTTGACATGTCTCTTCCATAATATGTATGTCTTACAGCGATGACCACACTATGTTTGAAGGAACTGAGAGGGAGAGTGGAGATGGAGGCAGGATTGCAAGCGTGGAGTGGGGTGTGAGGAGGGTAGATTTGGATAATGCATGTTCAAATTATAAAGATTACACATTTATAACCTTACAGAACAAGAGACATCTATAGGTATGACTGGTGACCAGCAGCAGTAAGACACAAGGAGAAAGTTATGAGCTGTGAGATATTAAATCATACTCATGAGTTAGACGTCCCTTCGACAAAGCCATCTTGATTTCGTCCTCACATCTCAATCTCATTACCTGCATGTTCCAGGGCTGCATAAATAATCAATCTCTAGTCTGTAGTAATACAGCATTGGACACAGCCAGAAATTTCAATCACTTTTTTGTGAAATAAACGGTAGAAAACATAACGAATAATATGCAAAGTTGTCTTCGCAAGGGAGAACAGTCAAGTAAAGAAAACTCCGGTGAAATTCGGTTAACTACAAGCACTCACTTGTATATAGATGCGATGCAAAGTAAAAACAAAATCCTATAACATTTCAAATCGTGCAATATGATCATAACGTTCACCAACATTAAATTCAAGATTCGGTGCAGAATTGACGAGGGAAAAGTTAAAATAGTTGAGAAAGAAATGCCTGCAATCAATAACGCTGTAGACGGTCCGAAAAGAAGACAAGGTAACAAGTACAAAAAACACAACATGGAAGGGTCTGCTGTGTGATCTAAAATAATCTGAATGCAGACTGAGTTTCAATTTTTAACTGTTCGATAGCTGTTTCATTGTGCTTTCCCAACAGCGAAGAAAGTCTGAACAGAGAAGTGATGTCAGTAAAACTTCACAGACATGTATTGATTTCTAACATCTTTAGGGTGGGGCGAGTACCAAAGAACTCAACTTTCTTCAGCTTCATTACATAAAGGACAACAGGTCTCCATCACTGCGCTTTCTATTACGATAGTTCTGGGTGAAAATGTCGGAAATCCGGAAAATAAATCTGGTAATAATTATCAATGTTTTGGATGCCTGTCCATTTTCATCGATTTATACAGAGAGAGAGAGAGAGAGACAGACAGACAGACAGACAGACAGACAGACAGAGGGGGAGGGGGTGTCCGCGCATATATAATGTGAAAAACTGTGAAAAACAAAACCAAAAAACAACAAACAAATAAACAAACAAACAAAAATACAAATAAAAAGATGTAAGGTTCAAACAACTGCTATAGCACAACAGTCACTTTAACTGAAGAACACATAGAAAGTAAGAGAGACAGAAAGAAACAAAGAAAACAAAGAAAAGATAAGATAAAAGAGAAGAAGACAGACATGCAAACAAACACATCGACAGATATACAGACAGACAAATAAAAAAAATAGAACACAAACCCACCACAAAACCCCAGCACAATAAATACACACGCGAGAAACGAGAAAACTGAAAAACTTAGTCAACACTCAGAAACAAATTCACCTCCTATTGAAGAGGTTAAAAAATGAATAAATAAACTAATACCAATAATGAACAAATAAATGCATAAATAAATAACTCCAAAATTGATATACCAAGCAAAAAGTAGGCCAAAGACACAAACACACACACACACACACACACACACACACACAATTTACCTCGTCACTGGAGCAGGGCGAATCCATGATGATGGTGGTCAGCGTTCTTTCCACTCCCTGTCCGTTCAGGAAAAAGCCCTCCCCTGTCCTTCCCTTCAGGGCAGGGTCTACACCTCTTGTCTCTCTCCCCTTCAGGGCAGGGTCTACACCTCTTGTCTCTCTCCCCTTCAGGGCAGGGTCTACACCTCTTGTCTCTCTCCCCTTCAGGGCAGGGTCTACACCTCTTGTCTCTCTCCCCTTCAGGGCAGGGTCTACACCTCTTGTCTCTCTCCCCTTCAGGGCAGGGTCTACACCTCTTGTCTCTCTCCTCTTGCCTTGAGGATCCTCGGTGACCCTTGGTCAAGGATCCTTAACTACGCGTCAAGGATCTTTGTTTCTATCCCGTCTTTTCAGCGTCAAAGTTTTTCTCTCACTTTTTTAGTTGTTGCTGTTTCTCTGTGTTTCTGTGGCCAGTCGTGCACGAACGTGAGGAAAATGCAGTCCAAGATAGCACAACAACACACAACTGTACCTACTTCTTCACCCTCTACTTCTTTACCCATACATACTGGCTCACCACACACTCAAAGTCTCACTCTTGACATGATGGAAACATCCGAATTAGAAAGTGTTGACTGCTGGCCACTTGCAGCCCGGTCAGACGCAACAGAAAATAGCAGCAGTCGGTAGTGCCCGCCAGATGGGGATTGTCTTACAGCCACTGGCAGCCAGGGGGCGGGGCTATTTTGGTTGGCCAGACTTCTTTAAATAGCACACAGGGGAGTGTTAGTCTTGACCTGAAAATTGTAAAGCACACACTATTGTCCGAAAAGAAAGGAACAATTCACTGTGCAGCTGTGGAAAGCGCTGAATATTTGAAATGTACAACGGATATAGTCTCTGGTTCTGTGAAAAAACAACAACACACAATATCTATGTAAAATGCACGCGTGAAAAATCACTCTTATATCAGTGCACGGGTGATTATTTTTGTCTAAGTGGCGTAGATATTTTATGACGACCCGTACAGCTACAGTTGGTCCTCAACGACAAGGCACACACAGGATCCTTGTCACACTCTGGAGAAGGGAAGTCTCACTGCCCGTCACTGTACCACATATGTTGACTTTCTCACACATCCTACAGCAGTCCCTGAAAATGCCAGAAAAAAACTCGGTAGTTAAATAGGAACGTCCAGGTTTTCCCCAGAAAGAGGAAGCACAGTATACGTATGTAAAAGCCAGATAAATTAAATCAAATCTACACAATTCTGACCGACGTGTCTTTTTCACGATACTGAAGAACAAAGGAGGACCGTCAAACATACAAGGTAATCATAATCTTGGAGGGAGATCATTTGTGTCTTAATTGCACAACACACACTGTCATTGTGAGAAACTTCAGAGACAGAAATCTCACCGTCAATTAAGCAGAAGAAAGACTGTTTCAGTCTGGTACCACAGAACGCAGTGACTGGTACAGCACTGAACAAGGACAGGCCGGTTCCTGAAGGGAACACAGCAATGGTGGTGTCTCTATACCCAACAACCAAAGCACACAGTGTCCTCGGAAACCATCACAGACAAGTCTCCCTTTTCGACAAGATGACTTGTGCAGTACACAATTACAATGAAAAAGAAACCTCCACTCTGAAAGCTACTTAAGTTGGTGTTATTGCCTCAACATCTCAGCCCAAATGGGTCCATACTGAGAAAACGTCAGAGAGGCGCAATCTTGTTCTGGAACACAGGTAAAGACGAACAGTTTCTCTCCAGCTGTGCAGCAAACAGCAGTCTGCGTTCAAAGCAGGAAACTGTGTACAAAGAACACACAGGTGAACAATTAGCTTTGTCACCTGTGATACACCTGTCCGCAAACCATGTCCCCTGCTGTGATTAATGAGTTTCGTCTTTTTCTCTGGCCTCTGACTGGGGACAGTAATTAGTGCATCACACTGAACAACCTGACGTCACTGACTGGGGACAGTAATTAGTGCATCACACTGAACAACCTGACGTCACTGACTGGGGACAGCAATTAGTGCATCACACTGAACAACCTGACGTCACTGACTGGGGACAGTAATTAGTGCATCACACTGAACAACCTGACGTCACTGACTGGGGACAGTGATCAGTGCATCACACTGAACAACCTGACGTCACTGACTGGGGACAGTAATTAGTGCATCACACTGAACAACCTGACGTCACTGACTGGGGACAGTAATTAGTGGATCACACTGAACAATCTGACGTCACTGACTGGGGACAGTGATTAGTGCATCACACTGAACAATCTGACGTCACTGACTGGGGACAGTGATTAGTGCATCACACTGAACAACCTGACGTCACTGACTGGGGACAGTGATTAGTGCATCACACTGAACAACCTGACGTCACTGACTGGGGACAGCAATTAGTGCATCACACTGAACAACCTGACGTCACTGACTGGGGACAGTAATTAGTGCATCACACTGAACAACCTGACGTCACTGACTGGGGACAGTAATTAGTGCATCACACTGAACAACCTGACGTCACTGACTGGGACAGTGATTAGTGCATCACACTGAACAACCTGACGTCACTGACTGGGGACAGTAATTAGTGCATCACACTGAACAACCTGACGTCACTGACTGGGGACAGTGATTAGTGCATCACACTGAACAATCTGACGTCACTGACTGGGGACAGTGATTAGTGCATCACACTGAACAACCTGACGTCACTGACTGGGGACAGTGATTAGTGGATCACACTGAACAACCTGACGTCACTGACTGGGGACAGTAATTAGTGCATCACACTGAACAACCTGACGTCACTGACTGGGGACAGTGATTAGTGCATCACACTGAACAACCTGACGTCACTGACTGGGGACAGTAATTAGTGCATCACACTGAACAACCTGACGTCACTGACTGGGGACAGTAATTAGTGCATCACACTGAACAACCTGACGTCACTGACTGGGACAGTAATTAGTGCATCACACTGAACAACCTGACGTCACTGACTGGACACAGTAATTAGTGCATTACACTGAACAACCTGACGTCACTGACTGGGGACAGTAATTAGTGCATCACACTGAACAATCTGACGTCACTGACTGGGGACAGTGATTAGTGCATCACACTGAACAACCTGACGTCACTGACTGGGGACAGTAATTAGTGCATCACACTGAACAACCTGACGTCACTGACTGGACACAGTAATTAGTGCATCACACTGAACAACCTGACGTCACTGACTGGGGACAGTAATTAGTGCATCACACTGAACAACCTGACGTCACTGACTGGGGACAGTATTAGTGCATCACACTGAACAACCTGACGTCACTGACTGGGGACAGTAATTAGCTGCATCACACTGAACAACCTGACGTCACTGACTGGGGACAGTAATTAGTGCATCACACTGAACAACCTGACGTCACTGACTGGGGACAGTAATTAGTGCATCACACTGAACAACCTGACGTCACTGACTGGGGACAGTGATTAGTGCATCACACTGAACAACCTGACGTCACTGACTGGGGACAGTGATTAGTGCATCACACTGAACAACCTGACGTCACTGACTGGGGACAGTAATTAGTGCATCACACTGAACAACCTGACGTCACTGACTGGGGACAGTAATTAGTGCATCACACTGAACAACCTGACGTCACTGACTGGGGACAGTTATTAGTGCATCACACTGAACAACCTGACGTCACTGACTGGGGACAGTGATTAGTGCATCACACTGAACAACCTGACGTCACTGACTGGGGACAGTGATTAGTGCATCACACTGAACAACCTGACGTCACTGACTGGGGACAGTGAATTAGTGGATCACACTGAACAACCTGACGTCACTGACTGGGGACAGTAATTAGTGCATCACACTGAACAACCTGACGTCACTGACTGGGGACAGTAATTAGTGCATCACACTGAACAACCTGACGTCACTGACTGGGGACAGTGATTAGTGCATCACACTGAACAACCTGACGTCACTGACTGGGGACAGTGATTAGTGCATCACACTGAACAACCTGACGTCACTGACTGGGGACAGTAATTAGTGCATCACACTGAACAACCTGACGTCACTGACTGGGGACAGTAATTAGTGCATCACACTGAACAACCTGACGTCACTGACTGGGGACAGTAATTAGTGCATCACACTGAACAACCTGACGTCACTGACTGGGGACAGTAATTAGTGCATCACACTGAACAACCTGACGTCACTGACTGGGGACAGTAATTAGTGCATCACACTGAACAACCTGACGTCACTGACTGGGGACAGTAATTAGTGCATCACACTGAACAACCTGACGTCACTGACTGGGACAGTAATTAGTGCATCACACTGAACAACCTGACGTCACTGACTGGGGACAGTAATTAGTGCATCACACTGAACAACCTGACGTCACTGACTGGGGACAGTAATTAGTGCATCACACTGAACAACCTGACGTCACTGACTGGGGACAGTAATTAGTGCATCACACTGAACAACCTGACGTCACTGACTGGGGACAGTAATTAGTGCATCACACTGAACAACCTGACGTCACTGACTGGGGACAGTAATTAGTGCATCACACTGAACAACCTGACGTCACTGACTGGGGACAGTAATTAGTGCATCACACTGAACAACCTGACGTCACTGACTGGGGACAGTAATTAGTGCATCACACTGAACAACCTGACGTCACTGACTGGGGACAGTAATTAGTGCATCACACTGAACAACCTGACGTCACTGACTGGGACAGTAATTAGTGCATCACACTGAACAACCTGACGTCACTGACTGGGGACAGTAATTAGTGCATCACACTGAACAACCTGACGTCACTGACTGGGGACAGTAATTAGTGCATCACACTGAACAACCTGACGTCACTGACTGGGGACAGTAATTAGTGCATCACACTGAACAACCTGACGTCACTGACTGGGGACAGTAATTAGTGCATCACACTGAACAACCTGACGTCACTGACTGGGGACAGTGATTAGTGCATCACACTGAACAACCTGACGTCACTGACTGGGGACAGTAATTAGTGCATCACACTGAACAACCTGACGTCACTGACTGGGGACAGTAATTAGTGCATCACACTGAACAACCTGACGTCACTGACTGGGACAGTAATTAGTGCATCACACTGAACAACCTGACGTCACTGACTGGGGACAGTGATTAGTGCATCACACTGAACAACCTGACGTCACTGACTGGGGACAGTAATTAGTGCATCACACTGAACAATGGCTGAGGTACTGAATATCAGCTGGGACAAATAGTTCTCAGTCACAGCTTGAAAGGTCTCTGGGATTTCCAATGTTCAGGTTCTGGTTCAGTATTAAATATCACATTTCTGAACTTGTAAGGTGTATGCTGCTGTCACTGCCGCTGGTTAACCTGAAGACGAGCTGGCCATCATCAATAATCATAAACAGCCGCAGTTTTCTGGATCAAATCAAAACAATAAATTAATCATAACATATGATGAGCAAGCTGACGATACACAATGCACACCAGTAAAGACAAGCGATGGTTACAACGAACAGTCCTGACGCTCACAATGCTGATGACATCACGTAGACTTAGTACATTCACATCTGCTCAGTCTGACGTCATGACATACTGTCAAAATAATAAGAATGCATAACGTGTAAACAATCTTCCTCCCAATACCTGAAGGGGGGGTGGGGTGGGAGTCTCAGGTTTAGACTGCACCCACCTCCCTTTCCTCCACGTCACCCTTGACTGGGGGACATAATTAGTGCAACACACTGAACAATACGAACCTGACTCACTGACTGGGACAAGTAATTATGCATCACTACTGAAACAACCTGACTGTCACTGACTGGGACAGTAATTAGTGCACACACTGAACAAACCTGACGTCACTGACTGGGACACAGTAATTAGTGCATCACACTGAACAACCTGACGTCACTGACTGGACACAGTAATTAGTGCATTACACTGAACAACCTGACGTCACTGACTGGGGACAGTAATAAGTGCATCACACTGAACAACCCCTGACGTCACTGACTGGGGACAGTGATTAGTGCATCACACTGAACAACCTGACGTCACTGACTGGGGACAGTGATTAGTGCATCACACTGAACAACCTGACGTCACTGACTGGGGACAGTGATCAGTGCATCACACTGAACAACCTGACGTCACTGACTGGTTAGTTGGGAAGGAAGGGGGAGATGGTCATTAACTCTCTGGACAACTTGGGTGAGGGATGAAATAATCAGCTGGCTGACAACATGTTTCTCAGAGGTGACAGCTTTGAAGGTCTCTGGGATTTCCAATGTTCAGGTTCCTGGTTCAGGTTTTAAATATACATTTTCTGTGCTTGTTAAAGGTGTTATTGCTGCTGTCACTGCCGCTGGTTAACCTGAAGACGACGAGCCTGGCACACGTCATTCAATAATCAGTAAAACAGCCGGCAGTTTTCTGGATCAAATCAAAACAATAAACTAATCCAGAACATTATGATGAAGCAAGCTGACAGAGTACCCACAATGCACCACCCAGTAAAGACAAGCGATGGTTACGAAACGACAGGTGTTCCTAACGATCGCTCACAATGCCTTTGAAATGACATCAACGTAGACTTTAGTACATTTCACATCTGCTCAGTCTGACAGCATTAAGACATACCTTCAAAATAAATAAAAGAAATGATAAACCGTGTAAACAACCTTCCCCTCCCAAATACCCTGAGAGTGGGGGGTGGGGTGGGAGTCTCAGGTTTCAGACTGCAGCCCCCCCCACCCCCCTTTCCATCCAGCGTCACCCCCTTCAGTGGAGACAACAATGCAGTCCACTGATGACGGATGGAGGAAGTCTGAGCGAGTCCCGCTGGGTGCTACATTAATAACCTGCTGATTATCTTCTCCACTCTCCGCCTCTTCATCGATTTCAACTGCACAAAGACCTTTCGCCGCCTCCTCGTCGGAGGGGAAATGGCCCACTATTAATGTTCCAGCCAATCTGTGTCGTCTGAAGACCAGATTGCTATTTTATCAACTCCCGGGGGAGTCAGTGGACGCAGTGTTTTATATTCTCCCCACTAAACTGTTTTCCAAAGACTCAAGAAATCTCTCTCTTGATCGGTATTTCAATCTACAAAAAAGGTTTTTATGACTGCTCTAAAAATGACTTACAGTTAGGTTTAAAGACTGACCAAACGACCGACACTTTTCATCAAGTATATGTAGCTACTCTGCTTTTCTGATGAGCACCTGTCTCATGAATTGAGCATGTATTTTTCAGTTGAATTCTTTGAAAGCGTAGTTTTACTGTCCCTGGAAACTTTTAAAACTGTAGTTTCGCTGTCCCAGAAATGTTTAAAAAGTATTAACTCCTTCAGCTTCCTGTTTCACTGCCTTGCTATATTTCATATGATATTAAATAATATCAGATATTATAATATAGATATTTAGGGACCATCTTAGACAATAAGCTGACTTTTGACAGAAATGTTGATTCCATTCATAAGAAATGTCAATCTAGAATTTTTTGTTTACATAAGCTTAGAAATGTTGGTATAAATTCAAATATTCTTCAAAGTTATTATCGATGTTGTATCGAGTCCGTGCTTACAGTTTCATTTATGTGCTGGTATGGATGTTTGGGAGTGAGGAGTAAGCGTGTTTTGAACGATGTCATGAGTGTATGCAGTAAAATTGTGGGAGTGAAACAAGCTAGTATGCAAGAGCTGTATGAAAGTCGAGTGGTTAAAAAAAGCAGGCAGATAGCAACTGACGACACCCATATTTTAGCAAAGTATTATGAGCTGTTGCCATCAGGACGACGCTACAGAACTTTTAAGTTGAAATCCAGAGCTCTGAAGACTTTTATTCCACGTTCAATCCACCTTTTAAATTCTTGAGAACTGTGTGTGTGTGTGTGTGTGTGTGTGTGCGCGCGCGCGCGCACTCTCATGTGAGACGTGTGAAAGTCCGTGCATGATAGGCTGTACCTTGTTCTAGTTGTGGTGTGTGTGTGTGTGTGTGTGTGTGTGTGTGTGTGTGTGTGTGTGTGTGTGTGTTTACTGAGCTTAAAACGTGACAATTGGTTATAATGAATGTGCAATATGTAGGAAGAATAATGTGCAATATGCAGGATGAATGTACAATGAATATGTCTAATGCTAACGTCCATATTCTTGTTTAATAATTACGATGTAAAAATTAATTGCAATGTTTTTAAAAGCGAATATGTGAAATGCTTTTATTTCAGAACATATGTTTATTACTCTTGTTTAATCAAGTTATCCGCGTGTGTGGGGTGGGTGGGGGGTGGGTGCGGTGCGGGTGTGTGCTGATTATCTGGTTGTGGTTTTCCGCAATTCATCTTTATTCTTATCTTACCTGTCTATTATAATCAATGTGCAGTATAGTAGGCTATGTTTATAATTATATTCAAATAATGTTTCTTAATTCTTTCTGTTCTTACATTAAGAATACTAGTTATTACCTGCAGTGTGTGGATATATGTATGAAACGCTGTATGTGATATTTTTTACATTTGTATCTTCGTAATATTTGTAGGGGCTGTTGTTGGCTTTTACAGTTATGGTCCCCATGTTGTTTACTTGTCTATGTTGTGATAATGCACCTGACCAAATTTCTCCACTTGGAGATAATAAAGTTATTCTTATCTTATCTTATCTTATTAAGTTCTTTTACGAATGCTCATGATTCAAACCATGAGTATGCCTTTGCCTTACATGACTCCATGGTACTGAACGATAAGGGGAACAATACTTGTTTCTCGTTTAATATTTATTTTCCTCCTTTGCCTCGCTAGTTTTCCTAATTAATTTTGATAAAATGTTTCCCATTCGTTTGAAATCTTTCCTAATTGTCTTCACTGTCCTTTACACATACTTTGTTCTCGTCACCAACACTAACGGTCCTTCACACCTTCACACCGGGCCTTCTTATCAGTACCTGTGTATCAGTACTGTGGGGCGGGGGGGGGGGGTTCTGCCGTTACTCTGTTATCTGGCCGGCATTAAACACACACACACACACACACACACACACACACACACCACTTTCAGTGACTTTATCGCAATCAGTTTCTGAGAGCTTTCTTGCAGACGCCGTACTGGTTGACTGGCGAGGTGGGGTGGAGGAGCGAGGGGAAGTACACTTTCCACTTTCAGGTTCAAGGAGCCCTCAATGCGTTGGGACGGATCCATTATGTGCTAGAATACATCTGCTTAAAAAAACCCGGAGCAGATGCCTGTTAAAGGTTTAAGGTTGCACGGCTTTTTAAGGCTGTCGGGGCTGTGATTTCATGTCCCCTGTATCTTGGGTTCAGTGTAGGACAGGGCCCAGCCCCCTCATTCCGCCCTTTTAACCTTCCCCAGCCAGAGTCCCCCTCATTCCGCCCTTTTAACCTTCCCCAGCCAGAGTCCCCCTCATTCCGCCCTTTTAATCTTCCCCAGCCAGAGTCCCCCTCATTCCGCTCTTTTAACCTTCCCCAGCCAGAGTCCCCCTCATTCCGCCCTTTTAACCTTCCCCAGCCAGAGTCCCCCTCATTCCGCCCTTTTAATCTTCCCCAGCCAGAGTCCCCCTCATTCCTCCCTTTTAACCTTCCCCAGCCAGAGTCCCCCTCATTCCCCAGCCAGAGTCCCCCTCATTCCTCCCTTTTAATCTTCCCCAGCCAGAGTCCCCCTCATTCCGCCCTTTTAATCTTCCCCAGCCAGAGTCCCCCTCATTCCTCCCTTTTAATCTTCCCCAGCCAGAGTCCCCCTCATTCCGCCCTTTTAACCTTCCCCAGCCAGAGTCCCCCTCATTCCGCCCTTTTAACCTTCCCCAGCCAGAGTCCCCCTCATTCCTCCCTTTTAATCTTCCCCAGCCAGAGTCCCCCTCATTCCGCCCTTTTAACCTTCCCCAGCCAGAGTCCCCCTCATTCCTCCCTTTTAATCTTCCCCAGCCAGAGTCCCCCTCATTCCGCCCTTTTAACCTTCCCCAGCCAGAGTCCCCCTCATTCCTCCCTTTTAATCTTCCCCAGCCAGAGTCCCCCTCATTCCGCCCTTTTAACCTTCCCCAGCCAGAGTCCCCCTCATTCCTCCCTTTTAATCTTCCCCAGCCAGAGTCCCCCTCATTCCGCCCTTTTAACCTTCCCCAGCCAGAGTCCCCCTCATTCCTCCCTTTTAATCTTCCCCAGCCAGAGTCCCCCTCATTCCGCCCTTTTAACCTTCCCCAGCCAGAGTCCCCCTCATTCCGCCCTTTTAATCTTCCCCAGCCAGAGTCCCCCTCATTCCGCTCTTTTAATCTTCCCCAGCCAGAGTCCCCCTCATTCCTCCCTTTTAATCTTCCCCAGCCAGAGTCCCCCTCATTCCGCAGCCAGAGTCCCCCTCATTCCTCCCTTTTAATCTTCCCCAGCCAGAGTCCCCCTCATTCCGCCCTTTTAACCTTCCCCAGCCAGAGTCCCCCTCATTCCGCCCTTTTAATCTTCCCCAGCCAGAGTCCCCCTCATTCCTCCCTTTTAACCTTCCCCAGCCAGAGTCCCCCTCATTCCGCTCTTTTAATCTTCCCCAGCCAGAGTCCCCCTCATTCCTCCCTTTTAATCTTCCCCAGCCAGAGTCCCCCTCATTCCGCCCTTTTAATCTTCCCCAGCCAGAGTCCCCCTCATTCCGCTCTTTTAACCTTCCCCAGCCAGAGTCCCCCTCATTCCGCTCTTTTAACCTTCCCCAGCCAGAGTCCCCCTCATTCCGCCCTTTTAACCTTCCCCAGCCAGAGTCCCCCTCATTCCGCAGCCAGAGTCCCCCTCATTCCGCCCTTTTAATCTTCCCCAGCCAGAGTCCCCCTCATTCCGCCCTTTTAATCTTCCCCAGCCAGAGTCCCAAAGATACCTATTCACACCTGGAGGAGTGAGCAAAATCGGAGAAAAGTGCCTTTCTCAAAGACACACACCATGCCGAAACTGGGCCTCGAACCCTGATCACTGGTGAACATGGATCACATGGATGACTTGGGCACAAACCCAATGCGCTGACAGGAAGCACACAGCGACACCTGTCTTACAGGAAGCACACAGCGACACCTGTCTTACAGGGAGCACACAGCGACACCTGTCTTACAGGGAGCACCAGGGAGCACACAGCGACACCTGTCTTACAGGAAACACACAGCGACACCTGCCTTACAGGAAGCACACAGCGACACCTGTCTTACAGGGAGCACACAGCGACACCTGTCTTACAGGGAGCACCAGGGAGCACACAGCGACACCTGTCTTACAGGGAGCACACAGCGACACCTGTCTTACAGGGAGCACCAGGGAGCACACAGCGACACCTGTCTTACAGGGAGCACCAGGGAGCACACAGCGACACCTGTCTTACAGGGAGCACACAGCGACACCTGTCTTACAGGGAGCACACAGCGACACCTGTCTTACAGGGAGCACACAGCGACACCTGTCTTACAGGGAGCACCAGGGAGCACACAGCGACACCTGTCTTACAGGGAGCACACAGCGACACCTGTCTTACAGGGAGCACACAGCGACACCTGTCTTACAGGGAGCACCAGGGAGCACACAGCGACACCTGTCTTACAGGGAGCACACAGCGACACCTGTCTTACAGGGAGCACCAGGGAGCACACAGTGACACCTGTCTTACAGGAAACACACAGCGACACCTGCCTTACAGGAAGCACACAGCGACACCTGTCTTACAGGAAGCACACAGCAACACCTGTCTTACAGGAAGCACACAGCCACACCTGTCTTACAGGAAGAAACATCTGTCTTACAGGAAGCACACAGCAACACTTGTCTTACAGGAAGCCACAGCAACACCTGTCTTACAGGAAGCACACAGCGACACCTGTCTTACAGGAAGCACACAGCGACACCTGTCTTACAGGAATTACACAGCGACACCTGCCTTACAGGAAGCACACCGCGACATCTGCCTTACAGGAAGCACACAGCGTCACCTGCCTTACAGGAAGCACACAGCGACACCTGCCTTACAGGAATTACACAGAGACACCTGTCTTACAGGAAGCACACAGCGTCACCTGCCTTACAGGAAGCACACAGCGACACCTGCCTTACAGGAAGCACACAGCGTCACCTGCCTTACAGGAAGCACACAGCGACACCTGCCTTACAGGAAACACACAGCGACACCTGCCTTACAGGAAGCACACAGCGAAACACACTGTGACACCTGCCTTACAGGAAGCACACAGCGACACCTGCCTTACAGGAAACACACAACGACACCTGCCTTACAGGAAGCACACAGCGACACCTGCCTTACAGGAAGCACACAGCGACACCTGCATTACAGGAAGCACACAGCGACACCTGTCTTACAGGAAGCACACAGCGACACCTGTCTTACAGGAAGCACACAGCGACACCTGTCTTACAGGAAGCACACAGCGACACCTGCCTTACAGGAAGCACACAGCGACACCTGTCTTACAGGAAGCACACAGCGACACCTGTCTTACAGGAAGCACACAGCGACACCTGTCTTACAGGAAGCACACAGCGACACCTGCCTTACAGGAAGCACACAGCGACACCTGCCTTACAGGAAGCACACAGCGACACCTGCCTTACAGGAAGCACACAGCGACACCTGCCTTGCCGAATCCTCAAACCTCACCACACGGATCCACTCCATGTGTAGCAGCCAGAATGGCGCCTGTGCGGAAAGTCAGCGCCAGAAACCGACTGGTCCTGTCTGTTCCAGCATTCATACCATGTGGCCTGCAGATCATCTCCCCTGAAACCCCACCACCACCTCGCCTCTCTCTTCCTCCCTCCTTCCTCTCCCCAAGCACCCCCCCCCTCCCCAGCAGCTGTCTCTAATTTTCTTTTCTATTTATTCTGAGGAATATATGTATATTTCGTTTCTTGTTTCGCTTTTCAGTTTTAATTCGATATTTTTCTTCCTTTATATTTATCTGTATCGTTTTGGGGCTTACTTTTCAGTTTTTATTAGATTTTTTCTTCCGTTTTCAAAGACTTGATTTTAATTCTTTTACAAGTTCATCGCTATTTTCTTTCCCGGGAAAATACAAATGTATTTTATTTTGATTTTTCTTAACAAATTTCAATCGATTTGTTTCCCATCTTTTAACATACGATGCCGATTTCATCAGTCAAATTCCCCTTCTCCTCTTCCTTCTTCATCTTGTTTCGTTTTATTTCTTCTTTTTGTTCTGTTTTCAATACTGTTTGTGAGGGCATGGTGAACAGAAGCTTGCACTTTATCATTTCACCCTCAGTATTACACCGAGTTCGAGTTCCATCCCCCAGACTCTCTGTCACGAGTTCCATCCCCCAAACTCTCTGTCACGAGTTCCATCCCCCAGACTCTTTGTCACGAGTTCCATCCCCCAGACTCTTTGTCACGAGTTCCATCCCCCAAACTCTCTGTCACGAGTTCCATCCCCCAAACTCTCTGTCACGAGTTCCATCCCCCAAACTCTCTGTCACGAGTTCCATCCCCCAGACTCTTTGTCACGAGTTCCATCCCCCAGACTCTCTGTCACGAGTTCCAATACCCAGACTCTCTCTGTCACGTGTTCCATCCCCCAGACTCTCTGTCACGTGTTCCATCCCCCAGACTCTCTGTCACGAGTTCCAATACCCAGACTCTCTCTGTCACGTGTTCCATCCCCCAGACTCTCTCTGTCACGAGTTCCAATACCCAGACTCTCTCTGTCACGTGTTCCAACCCCCAAACTCTCTGTCCCTGTCACGTGTTCCATCCCCAAAACTCTCTCTGTCACGAGTTCCAATACCCAGACTCTCTCTGTCACGTGTTCCATCCCCCAAACTCTCTGTCCCTGTCACGTGTTCCATCCCCCAAACTCTCTCTGTCACGTGTTCCATCCCCCAAACTCTCTGTCCCTGTCACGTGTTCCATCCCCCAAACTCTCTCTGTCACGTGTTCCATCCCCCAAACTCTCTCTGTCACGAGTTCCATCCCCCAAACTCTCTCTGTCACGAGTTCCATCCCCCAGACTCTCTCTGTCACGTGTTCCATCCCCCAAACTCTCTCTGTCACGAGTTCCAATACCCAGACTCTCTCTGTCACGAGTTCCATCCCCCAAACTCTCTCTGGCACGTGTTCCATCCCCCAAACTCTCTCTGTCACGTGTTCCATCCCCCAAACTCTCTGTCACGAGTTCCATCCCCCAGACTCTCTGTCACGAGTTCCATCCCCCAAACTCTCTAGGTCACGTGTTCCATCCCCCAAACTCTCTCTGTCACGAGTTCCATCCCCCAAACTCTCTCTGTCACGTGTTCCATCCCCCAGACTCTCTCTGTCACGTGTTCCATCCCCCAAACTCTCTCTGTCACGTGTTCCATCCCCCAAACTCTCTCTGTCACGTGTTCCATCCCCCAAACTCTCTCTGTCACGTGTTCCATCCCCCAAACTCTCTGTCACGTGTTCCATCCCCCAAACTCTCTGTCACGAGTTCCATCCCCCAAACTCTCCAAACTCTCTGTCACGAGTTCCATCCCCCAAACTCTCTGTCACGAGTTCCATCCCCCAGACTCTCTGTCACGAGTTCCATCCCCCAGACTCTCTCTGTCACGAGTCCAGGTAACTGTCCTCTCATTTGTGAATAACCAAACTGGTGAGCATTTAGCAATGTTTCTATTGAATTATTCCAAAAGGATAAGATAATTTATGTTACATCACCTGTAGACTGTTTAGCTTTCCTGTTAACTGTTCATACCTGTGACATTATGGTCGAATTAATACTGTGCCTATATGAATAAATCTTCTGAAGTTTGAAGTCTGAATCTGAATAAATCATCTAAAATCTCTCTCTCTCTCTCTCTCTCTCTCTCTCTCTGTTTGACCGTCTTTCTTTAATGTCACCCCCTTCAGTAAGGAACTTTGGCCTTTATCTGAATAAAAAATCGTTATCGTTATCTCTCTCTCTCTCTCTCTCTCTCTCTCTCTCTCTCTTTCCCTTAGTTCACAACATAATGTTGACTTACCCCTTCATAAACCATTTGGAATCTTTAAACATAAGTTTCTTTCCCGCCTTCTCTCTCTGTCTGTCTGTCTGTCTGTCTGTCTGTCTCTCCCTCCCTCCCTCCCTCTCTCTCTTCTTTCCTTCTCTATCCCTCTTTTTCTCTCTAGCTCGTCTTTTGAAATTTCAAAGTGAAAAAGCGGACACCTGTTTCCGGTTTATGCACGTGCGCGTCTTGCTCGCCTCCAATCTCACAGCCTTTTTCTCAGCCTTCAGCCTCCAATCTCACAGCCTTTTTCTCAGCCTTCAGCCTCCAATCTCACAGCCTTTTTCTCAGCCTTCAGCCTCCAACCTCACAGCCTTTTTCTCAGCCTTCAGCCTCCAATCTCACAGCCTTTTTCTCAGCCTTCAGCCTCCAATCTCACAGCCTTTTTCTCAGCCTTCAGCCTCCAATCTCACAGCCTTTTTCTCAGCCTTCAGCCTCCAATCTCACAGCCTTTTTCTCAGCCTTCAGCCTCCAATCTCACAGCCTTTTTCTCAGCCTTCAGCCTCCAATCTCACAGCCTTTTTCTCAGCCTTCAGCCTCCAATCTCACAGCCTTTTTCTCAGCCTTCAGCCTCCAATCTCACAGCCTTTTTCTCAGCCTTCAGCCTCCAATCTCACAGCCTTTTTCTCGGCCTTCAGCCTCCAATCTCACAGCCTTTTTCTCAGCCTTCAGCCTCCAATCTCACAGCCTTTTTCTCAGCCTTCAGCCTCCAATCTCACAGCCTTTTTCTCAGCCTTCAGCCTCCAATCTCACAGCCTTTTTCTCAGCCTTCAGCCTCCAATTTCACAGCCTTTTTCTCAGCCTTCAGCCTCCAATCTCACAGCCTTTTTCTCAGCCTTCAGCCTCCAATCTCACAGCCTTTTTCTCAGCCTTCAGCCTCCAACCTCACAGCCTTTTTCTCAGCCTTCAGCCTCCGATATCGCAGCCTTTTTCTCAGCCTTTTTTTCTCGTTCTTATCCATCCCCACTATACTATTCCTATATTCTGATGTACGTGTTTCTTTTTTCCCTGTATTTCTGTAGAACCATCATGCTCGTGTCTTATTATGTAGCATTGTGTCATGTTCACACAAACACAGCTTCGTATCTATTTGTCGTCGACAGTAAAGAACTTTGTCTTGTCCTCCTCCTCTCCTCCACTCTCCCTCTCCTCCTTTACCCTCTCTCTCTTCCCTTTCTCTCTCTCTCTCTTCTCTCTCTCTCTCCTCTCTCTGTCTCTCTTTCTTCCTCTCTTTCTTCTCTCTCTCTCCTCTCTCTTTCTTCCCCCTCTCTCTCTCTTTCTTCCCTCTCTTCTCTCTCTCTCCCCTCTCTCTCTCTTTCTTCTCTCTCTCCCCTCTCTCTCTCTCTTTCTTCCCTCTCTCTCTCTCCTCTCTCTCTCCCCCCTCTCTCTCTCTTTCTTCTCTCTCTCCCCTCTCTCTCTCTCTTCCCTCTCTCTCTCTTCCCTCTCTCTCTCTCTCTCTTCCCTCCATCTCTCTCCTCTCCCCATCTCTCTTCCCTCCAGCTCTGTCTTCCCTCTGTATCGGTCTTCGTTCTATATTTCTCCCCTCCATCTCCGTCTATCTCTTTCTCCAACACTTCCCAGCTGAAACCAGAGGTTAGCGTCACCGCCATCTGTTGCACAACGTGCTCTGCTCGCTGCTCTAAACAATCCGCTCTTGCTTCACCGACATCCACCACACTGCAGTGTGCACGGCAAGCAAGCTGCCAACAAATGAAGCAAGACGTCTTCCACCCTTGTTCCCCCCCTTCTCTCCCCCCACCCCCCCACACAGGCACACCCTCCACTCCATCTCCCCCTCTCCTACTCCTGGTTTGGCTACGTGGTGATCCCCCCTGAAGATACACTTGTTGGGTTAGGTGCTTACGGCAGGTATGGTCTGCTTTCATCAGTCTGCCTCCACACACACACACACACACACACACACACACACACACACACACACACACACACACACACAAGGGGAAGTGATCAGCACTGCCTTGTCTGTACTGAAAGTAGCCAAGTTATGAGGATAGTTGGGAAGAAAACCTTGGGGAAGGTTGTAGTTGTCTTGTTCCAGTTTTTATTTATAAGTTGACTTATTTATTCATTTATTCATGCATTAAATTATTCACGTGTGTGTGTGTGTGTGTGTGCGTGCGCGTGTGTGTGCGCGCGCATGTATGTATTGCATTGCACAGAGAGAGAGAGAGAGCTGAATGAATGACTGAATGAATGCCGGAATTTACACAGGGTATCAGAGTAAGCCCACAATACTTTCCTTCAGCCAACTCTGGAAAGGAGGAAGAGGAGGGGGAGAATGAAACACAAAAAAGGAAGAACAAGGAAGAGAAATCCTTGTATCAAACCATCAGTGATACACCATTAAACGTTTGCAACTGATGGTGAATGAGAGACAGAGACAGACAGACAGACAGACAGACAGACAGAGGGAAAGAGGTTTGGAGGGACGGACAGACAGACAGAGACAGAAACAGAGATAGCTTTGACGTCACACTGAGCCTAAAAGGCGAAAAAAAAAACCAAATAGCAAGTGATTCCTTCTTCTTTTTTTTAAATTTGTCTACTCACATGCTCTCTCTCTCTCTCTCTCTCTCTCTCTCTCTCTCTCTCTCTCTCTCTCTCTCTCTCTTTCACTGGTGTTTCTCCTTCCCGGACTACCTTTCACTCTCCCTCTCTCTCTTTCACTATTTCTTTATCCGTCTGTCTCTCTGTCCGTCTGTCTCACATTCATCTTCACCACCCATAAAATGTATTGGTGTACATGTTTTCTTTCATTTTCTGCTGTGTGCTTCCTCTGTTTCACCCAGAAAATGAAATTACTCGAAATTCTTTTTCTTTTCTTTTTTCTTTTTTTTAGCATTTACGTTCTTGTACTGTAGCGATTTGGGGGGAGAGCTTTAAGAAGAGTAAATTACTTCACAGTATGTTGCCAAAGCTCCAGTTGGGATCACTTGGTAGAGGAGAGAGGTAGCAGATACAAGGTGAAGTTGTTGTTGAAGGCAGCACTGCAGGCTGCTTGGCACAGCGCGTGCAATTATGTCTGCTGCCAGGCAGGGGTGGGGGGTGCGGGGGGAGGTGGGGGGATGTTTGGCCCAAAGAAGTTAGAGGTGAGACGTGGGGGGGGGGGAGTTCTGGGGAGGGGGGGGGGGCAGAGACAGACAGACAGACAGTGCGAACGAAACAGAATTCATATCGCTTCTCCTCTTGAACGACACAGGGCAACACGGCGGAGTTTTTAACGGAATTTTCCTTTTGGAAGACACAGTAAGGACCTGAAGTTGGTCCACTACCATGCTTCAGAGGGATGGCGGTTCTTCTGAGATCAACAATACTGGACGGCAAAAAGCAAAGTGAACTTCGTCCTCTCTATCGGCTGTACTTATCGGACATAATAATATCCTTCTGTTGCCTTTGACAAAGCACAGCCACATCAAAAACACTGCATTCAAAGTTAGTTTCAACACATCTCATGGTCCAGTTCATGTCAATTACAATACAGGGTTCTGTTACAAAATTCATTTTTAGCAGTCTGTACAAGGACATTTTATCACTATGTTCGATATGACTATAATTCCAATCTTGTCATCTGCAATCAATTATTCGTTGTTTAAAGTACACTAAGAAAGAAAAAAACACAAACTTTCAACACATCCAACACCTTGATTTAACCAAACTGAAAGCCATTACTACACACACCCTTCCGAATATTTGTTGCTTAAATGATTTTCTAAATTTTCTATCCATTAGTGTGCATTATCTTCTAAGCTTGGCCAGTTAGTATACGTTCATATATTTGTATTTGTATTTCTTTTTATCACAACAGATTTCTTTGTGTGAAAATCGGGCTGCTCTCCTCAGGGAGAGCGCGTCACTATACTACAGCACCACCCTTTTTTTTTGCTGTTTTTTTCTCCATGTAGTTTTTTTTTTCCCTATCGAAGTGGGTTTTTCTACAGAATTTTGCCAGGAACAACCCTTTTGTTGCCGTGGGTTCTTTTACGTGCGCTAACCGCATGCTGCACACTGTACCTCGGTTTATCGTCATCCGAATGACTAGCGTCCAGACCACCACTCAAGGTCTAGTGGAGGGGGAGAAAATATCGGCGGCTGAGCCGTGATTCGAACCAGCGCGCTCAGATTCTCTCGCTTCCTAGGCGGTCGCGTTACCTCTAGGCCATCACTCCACTGGAGTTGGTTTGACCAATACTTGAAAAACGGGGTAAGGAACATCTAGAATCAATCACTCACACACACACACACACACACACACACACACACACACACACACACACACACACACACACACAAATAGAGAGAGAGAGAGAGAGAGAGAGAGAGAGAGACACTCACACACACAGAAGATGGTCAGTTATTCTAGCATGATAGGTGCATACGTAGTGTGTGTGTGTGTGTGTGTGTGTGTGTGTCGCGTGTGTCCTAGAGTGCGCATGTGTATGTGTGTGTATGTGTGTCAGCGTGCGCGTGTGTGCGTGTGTGCATGTGTGTGTGCTTATTGCTTACTTTCTTGCTTGCTAAGTTTCTCACCTACTTGTTTTTGTCTTTTCCTGCTGCAAAGAGGGAAATGGAGGAGACAGTTTGACTCTTTATTCTAGAACTGTGTTATCATCTTCAAAACAATGATCGCATTGTTTCTCTTTTAAGAAAGATCAAAAATCCAAACAAACAAAAACCGATTTAAAAAGGTCCCCGATTCTGTCCCCGAAAAAAGCCTCCATTCCATTCAAAAAGAGGAAGACATTTATGAATGTCGGTCGATCTCCCAGAAGATTTAATATTCTCTCCCTTTTTTAAAATTGTATCCATTTATTCTGTTTATTTATTTATTTATTTTCATTTATTTCGCTCGCTTCTTTGTTGTCTGAGGGAACAGGAGATTTTAGCATTATTTTAAACACACACACACACACTATATATATATATATATAGAGAGAGAGAGAGAGAGAGAGAGAGAGAGAGAGAGAGAGAGAGAACTTCATAACTCTTCTTTCGCAACATTTCTTTCTCTGTTCCCTCTCTGTTCCCTCTCACTGGCGGGTTGTTGGTTTTTCAGACTATGCCTGTGGTATAAAGAAATCCCCCGTGTTTCGCTGTGACGTTCAGCTCGATACGGTGATCTTTGGTGAGGGTTACGGGCGCTATCAAATTTGAATTGTCCCTTTCTTCACCAAACGTGTTCAGTGCTATTGCTGCTCTCTCTCTCTCTCTCCTCCATCTCTCTCTCTCTCTCTCTCTCTCTCTCTCTCTCTCTCTCTCTCTCTCTCTCTCTCTCAAAATTTATTTTCCATGAGATCAAAAGGAGTAATCATATACTCAGACCTAATTAAGTGGAATTAATGTCAAGTCCATGAACATCATGATATTGTGTCATCTATACAAGTGTTATAATACCCCTTCCCATGCCCACCCCCAGTCCCCTGGTTTTGACTTGTGGTCCATGGCCGAAGTTCAATTAAAACAATTTCGTTCGTTCGTTCGTTTGTTCGTTCTCTCTGTCTCCACCCCCCTCCCTCGCTCTCTGTGTGTGAAAAAAACAGTAACCTTACTTTCATTTCGACAAATATGCCGTGTTAAAACCTTTGGTATTATTTCATTAATTACTCATTGTCTTTTCCTTTAGCGATACTGTGTGTGCATGTGCACCTCCAATCTTTACCGGCCAGAGGTCCAGCATCCATTTCTGTAGTACTGAGTCACGACACAAACAAATGTCAAAACCGGAAAATATCACCATTTCTTCTTCTTCATTGTTCGTGGGCTGCAACTCCTACGTTCACTAGTATGCACACGAGTGGGCTTTTACGTGTATGACCGTTTTTACCCCGCCATGTAGGCAGCCCTACTCCGTTTTCGGGGTGTGCATGCTGGGTATGTTCTCGTTTCCATATCCCGCCGAACGCTGACATGGATTGCAGGAACTTTAACGTGCGCATTTGATCTTCTGTTTTCGTATACACACGAAGGGGGTTCAGGCACAAGCACGACTGCACATTATGTTGACCTGGGAGATCAGTCTGGAAATGTATGTGTTTTACAATCAGAGTCTTTCTTTCAGTCTAGAAATGTATGTGTTTTACAATCAGAGTGTTTCTTTCAGTCTGGAAATGTATGTGTTTTACAATCAAAGTCTTTCTTTCAGTCTGGAAATGTATGTGTTTTACAATCAGAGTCTTTCTTTCAGTCTAGAAATGTATGTGTTTTACAATCAGAGTGTTTCTTTCAGTCTAGAAATGTATGTGTTTTACAATCAAAGTCTTTCTTTCAGTCTGGAAATGTATGTGTTTTACAATCAAAGTCTTTCTTTCAGTCTAGAAATGTATGTGTTTTACAATCAGAGTGTTTCTTTCAGTCTAGAAATGTATGTGTTTTACAATCAAAGTCTTTCTTTCAGTCTGGAAATGTATGTGTTTTACAATCAAAGTCTTTCTTTCAGTCTAGAAATTATGTGTTTTACAATCAGAGTGTTTCTTTCAGTCTAGAAATGTATGTGTTTTACAATCAAAGTCTTTCTTTCAGTCTGGAAATGTATGTGTTTTACAATCAAAGTCTTTCTTTCAGTCTAGAAATGTATGTGTTTTACAATCAGAGTGTTTCTTTCAGTCTGGACATGTATGTGTTTTACAATCAAAATTTTGATAGGGCCACCTCTCTGCATTGTTGCTGTGGGTTCTTTTACGTGAGCTAAGTGCATGGCAGAGGCGCAATTTAGAAGAAGGAAAAAAACAACACACTTTCCAGTTCATGATGCTCACGGGGCATGGATTGATCGTCTCATTCTAAAGACTAGCAACCAGAACACCACCCAGGGTCAACTGAATGGGGGAGAGGAGGGAGGGGAGGAGTTTAAAAAAACCAGGTCAGGGCGGAAATGGAACCCGGACACTCCCTTGCTGGTTGGCCGCTCTACCACATGGCACCGCTCCTCGTTAACAGAGCTCACAACACTGAACTCTCAACACTGAAATGTTTAATGTTAAGCTCTAGTGAGCTGTAAAACTCTAGTGACGTAGCATTTACATATCAGAACAAAATGATGCAAAACATATAAAATGGAACAGAAAGAAAAACCAAACAAACCAGATCTGGAGCAAATCAAACCCATAAGAGTCAGGCGACATTTTGACACTTCCTGTCATTAGCTTACCACTTCATGACACAGGAGGGGTACTATGCCTTTCTTCCTGTCTCATGAGAGAGAGAGAGAGAGAGAGAGAGAGAGTTTAAACTTTCTTCTTCCATATCACCTCCTCCACACACTGCCCATTTCGCATTTGAAAATACCGAATCTTGAACGTCTGAAATGTAATCTTTCTTTTAGAAACATAAGATTAAAAAAAAATAATAATAATAAACGCATCTTTTCTTAATTAAATCTAACTTCTTAACTTTCCTATATTCATTTAACTTTGACTTTCCTATGTCCATTTTTGTTAATAAAAGAAATAGAGAAAACTTAAAAATGAGAATATGACTGTGTGTGTGTGTGTGTGTGTGTGTGTGTGTGTGTGTGTGTGTGTGTGCACGCGCAAGCACACACACACACACACACACACAGAGAGAGAGAGAGAGAGAGGGAGAGAGAGAGAGAGAGAGAGAGAGAGAGGAGATTCGTTTAAATGTCAAATCTAACCTGAAAGGAGAACATTCACCCAGTTGTAACACACACACACACACACACACACACACACACACACACACACAAATAATAATCCGGACACCCGTAGCACAGAGAGACAGACAGAACGAAATTCAGCAGTACAGATATACGAGAGGGGGGAGGAGGAGGAGGAGAGGGAGGGGGGAGGGAACGCAGAGGAAGGGGAAGTAATTTTCCGTGAAACGCAGCACTTGAGACGACGTTTCTTTTGCAGCGAGGCAAAATCTAGAATTTCAAATGTCAGCTTTACGTTTCTGATTGAGAAAGTTTCAGACACACAGACTGCGGCACACTAACGGGGACGGACAGACAGACAGACAGACGGACAAAGACACGACAGGAGGAAAGAAAAAGACACAGAGAGAGACAGACAGACAGACAGACAGACAGACGGACAAAGACACGACAGGAGGAAAGAAAAAGACACAGAGACAGACAGACAGACAGACAGACAGACGGACAAAGACACGACAGGAGGAAAGAAAAAGACACAGAGACAGACAGACAGACAGACAGACGGACAGACAGACAGACAGACGGACAAAGACACGACAGGAGGAAAGAAAAAGACACAGAGACAGACAGACAGACAGACAGACAGACGGACAAAGACACGACAGGAGGAAAGAAAAAGACACAGAGACAGACAGACAGACAGACAGACGGACAAAGACACGACAGGAGGAAAGAAAAAGACAGACAGACAGACAGACAGACAGACAGACAGACAGACAGACAGACGGACAAAGACACGACAGGAGGAAAGAAAAAGACACAGAGACAGACAGACAGACAGACGGACAAAGACACGACAGGAGGACAGAAAAAGACACACAGACAGACAGACAGACAGACAGACAGACGGACAAAGACACGACAGGAGGACAGAAAAAGACACAGAGAGAGACAGACAAGAGGATTAAACTGCAGAGGGGTGTGGGGGGGGGTCACTTTCTCTACTTCTGGTATTCCAGTGTTTCCGTGTCGTAGTGTAGTGTAGTGTAGTGTAGTGTAGTGTAGTGTAGTGTAGTGTTGTGTAGTGTAGTGTAGTGTAGTGTAGTGTTGTGTTGTGTTGTGTAGTGTAGTGTAGTGTAGTGTTGTGTTGTGTAGTGTAGTGTAGTGTTGTGTTGTGTAGTGTAGTGTAGTGCAGTGTTGTGTAGTGTAGTGTAGTGTAGTGTAGTGTTGTGTAGTGTAGTGTAGTGTAGTGTAGTGTAGTGTTGTGTTGTGTAGTGTAGTGTAGTGTAGTGTAGTGTAGTGTAGTGCAGTGCTGTGTTGTGTTGTGTAGTGTAGTGTAGTGTAGTGTAGTGTTGTGTAGTGTAGTGTAGTGTAGTGTAGTGTAGTGTAATGTTGTGTAGTGTAGTGTAGTGTAGTGTGGTGTTGTGCAGTCTAGTGTAGTGTAGTGTAGTGTAGTGTAGTGTTGTGTTGTGTAGTGTAGTGTAGTGTTGTGCAGTGTTGTGTAGTGTAGTGTAGTGTAGTGTAGTGTAGTGTAGTGCTGTGTTGTGTAGTGTAGTGTAGTGTTGTGTAGTGTTGTGTAGTGTTGTGTAGTGTAGTGTTGTGTAGTGTAGTGTAGTGCTGTGTTGTGTAGTGTAGTGTAGTGTAGTGTTGTGTAGTGTAGTGTTGTGTAGCGTACTGTTGTGTAGTGTAGTGTAGTGCTGTGTTGTGTTGTGTAGTGTAGTGTTGTGTAGTGTAGTGTTGTGTAGTGTAGTGTAGTGTAGTGTTGTGTAGTGTAGTGTAGTGTAGTGTTGTGTAGTGTAGTGTTGTGCTGTGTTGTGTAGTGTTGTGCTGTGTTGTGTTGTATAGTGTAGTGTAGTGTTGTGTTGTGTTGTGTAGTATAGTACAACGTAGTGTTGTGTAGCGTAGCAAAGTGCGGCGCTGTATTGTAGTGCAGCGTAGCGTAGTTTTCTTCAATGTACAGCAGTGCAGTGTGATTAGTGCATTGCAGCATAGTGTAGTGTAGTGTAGTGAAGTGTAGTGTAGTGTAGTGTAGTGTAGTGTAGTGTAGTGTAGTGTAGTGTAGTGTAGTGTAGTGCAGTGTAGTGTTGTGTAGTGAAGCATGGCCAGTGGTGCAGTACAGTGTAGTGCATTGTATTTCAGCACACGCGCGCGCGCACACACACACATATACACCGGCATGCACGCATGCACGCACGCACGCACAACCACTATTTTACCAGTTGTAAAAGCTGCAAAAAAAACACACCGGGTCATTCAGAGCTCAGCACATCACACCTGCCCTCTGCTTGACCCCCTCCCTCTCCCCCCCCCCTCTCTATACGCCCTTCAACCCTCCCCCCTTCCCCCCTCCCCCCCATCACACACACACCATCCCCCAACCCAAGAGGCATCCCTCCATGTATGTTGTGTCTTTTCTGTTAACACCCCTCCCCCTCCTCACCCCCTTCCCCCCTCCCCCCCCCACCACACACACACCATCCCCCAACCCAAGAGGCATCCCTCCATGTATGTTGTGTCTTTTCTGTTAACACCCCTCCCCCTCCTCACCCCTTCCCCCCTCCCCCCCACCACACACACACCATCCCCCAACCCAAGAGGCATCCCTCCATGTATGTTGTGTCTTTTCTGTTAACACCCCTCCCCCTCCTCACCTCCTCCCCCTGCTTGTTTTCAGCTTCTCAAGTTTCACCCTTCTCTCATATTGTGTTTATTTCCGTGACGCCATCACAATGAACTTTCTGGTCCTTTATTTCCTTCCATCTCTCTCTACCCACCCCCTCTCTCTCTGTGTCTCTGTTCCTCTTTTCTCTTATCTAATTCATTGCGTTTGGATGTCTTTCTTTTTATGTTCGGTTTGATAAATGTTGTATTCAACTGTGGTGTGTCCAGCAAGGACAAGAGTGTAGGATCATGCATAGGTTTTGGCGAGAAGTCTTCATCCTTGAGTATCAAAGATCTCTCTCTCTCTCTCTCTCTCTCACACACACACACACACACACACACACACACACACACACACACACATATATATATATATATATATCATAAGCGTTGTCTGTGACCAAGCTGCCGGGTGGCAGCAAAAATTCAGATTTTCTTCTTTTTTGTTGTTGTTGTTTTTTGTTTAACAAAATAGATGTTGGTTTTCAACTTTGATTTATTTATTTTGAATATATATATATATCACAGATAGACATATATATATTTCTTAATCGTCTTTTTCACCTAAACATACTGCATTGTCATGACAGTCATCTTGCCAGCTGCCAAAATGGCTGTCATCAGCACTGGTACTGAAGAATCGGTTCTAGAGGTTTGTGTCTGGTTTCAATGACACGGCCCTGCTGCAGGAACATTCCTGAAGACAGACACGGCGAGGAAGTGAGAGGGAATATATGTTGATAGAGATCTCTATTGCGCTGTTGTATAGTTATGTAAGAGAGAGACACAGAGAGAGAGAGACGTGTGTCTATGCTTGCGAGTGTGTATGTGTTTCTGCGTTTGCGAGCGAGCGTGCGTTTTCTGCACCAAGTTGCTGCACGCATGCGTCAGTGTCAGGCAGTCTAGGATAGACGAAGAAGAACTGCCGAGAAAGACAGAGACAGACAGGAAAGACAGAGACAGATAGAGTGGCATTTGCTGATACCAATCCATTAAAAAAAATGTTAAAAATGCGTTCACCTCAATCTGGGTGAACTTTCTGACAACCTGAAAACCAATCAGTTTGACATTAGAAATTGTCGACATTATGATCGTGAAGTTTTGTGTTCTTCTTTGTCTTCACAGTTCAAATTAGCTTCCATTTCACACAAAACTTCTAACAAAAAGAACACAAATAACGGTTTGTTTATTTCCAATCCAAAAAGTACACTCTTTCATATGGGTGAACTTCACTCTCGTGAAAAAAGAAATCAAATTAATCTTACGATTTCTCTACATCATCATCGTATGACGTCTCACAGTATTCTTTGATTTCAAGTTTCAAAGACGTGTCAGTTTCACCCAACAGATTTGATTAAAAAAAAAAAGAAAAGGAGGGGTACTGGTCTCAAAACGAAATCATCTTCACGTGAAACGTTGAAAAGTGTTCAATTTCTTTTATTTTGTTTCTGAAAACGATATCTCCATTCCAAACAACAATTTCATCCAATCTACGGCCAGACACGTTTACCTGTTGTGGAAACAGCACGTCGGACACATTGTTTACCTGTTGTGGAAACAGCACGTCGGACACATTGTTTACCTGTTGTGGTAACAGCACGTCGGACACACTGTTTACCTGTTGTGGAAACAGCACGTCGGAAACATTGTTTACCTGTTGTGGTAACAGCACGTCGGACACACTGTTTACCTGTTGTGGTAACAGCACGCCGGACACACTGTTTACCTGTTGTGGTAACAGCACGTCGGACACACTGTTTACCTGTTGTGGTAACAGCACGCCGGACACACTGTTTACCTGTTGTGGTAACAGCACGTCGGACACACTGTTTACCTGTTGTGGTAACAGCACGTCGGACACATTGTTTACCTGTTGTGGTAACAGCACGTCGGACACACTGTTTACCTGTTGTGGTAACAGAACGTCGGAAACATTGTTTACCTGTTGTGGTAACAGCACGTCGGACACACTGTGTACCTGTTGTGGAAACAGAACGTCGGAAACATTGTTTACCTGTTGTGGTAACAGCACGTCGGACACACTGTGTACCTGTTGTGGTAACAGCACGTCGGACACACTGTGTACCTGTTGTGGTAACAGCACGTCGGACACACTGTGTACCTGTTGTGGTAACAGCAGGCCGGACACACTGTTTACCTGTTGTGGTAACAGCACGCCGGACACACTGTGTACCTGTTGTGGTAACATGTAACAGCAGGCCGGACACACTGTGTACCTGTTGTGGTAACAGCACGTCGGACACACTGTGTACCTGTTGTGGTAACAGCAGGCCGGACACACTGTTTACCTGTTCTGGTAACAGCACGTTGGACACATTGTTTACCTGTTGTGGTAACAGCAGGCCGGACACACTGTTTACCTGTTGTGGTAACAGCAGGCCGGACACATTGTGTACCTGTTGTGGTAACAGCACGCCGGACACACTGTTTACCTGTTGTGGTAACAGCAGGCCGGAAAAACTGTGTACCTGTTGTGGTAACAGCACGCCGGACACACTGTTTACCTGTTGTGGTAACAGCACGCCGGACACACTATTTACCTGTTGTAGTAACAGCAGGCCGAACACACTGTTTACCTGTTGTGGTAACAGCACGCCGGACACACTGTTTACCAGTTGTGGTAACAGCACGCCGGACACACTGTGTACCTGTTGTGGTAACAGCAGGCCGGACACACTGTGTACCTGTTGTGGTAACAGCACGCCGGACACACTGTTTACCTGTTGTGGTAACAGCAGGCCGAACACACTGTGTACCTGTTGTGGTAACAGCACGCCGGACACACTGTTTACCTGTTGTGGTAACAGCAGGCCGGACACACTGTTTACCTGTTGTGGTAACAGCACGTCGGACACACTGTGTACCTGTTGTGGTAACAGCACGCCGGACACACTGTTTACCTGTTGTGGTAACAGCAGGCCGAACACACTGTTTACCTGTTGTGGTAACAGCAGGCCGGACACACTGTTTACCTGTTGTGGTAACAGCAGGCCGGACACACTGTGTACCTGTTGTGGTAACAGCAGGCCGAACACACTGTTTACCTGTTGTGGTAACAGCAGGCCGGACACACTGTGTACCTGTTGTGGTAACAGCACGTCGGACACACTGTTTACCTGTTGTGGTAACAGCAGGCCGGACACACTGTTTACCTGTTGTGGTAACAGCACGCCGGACACACTGTTTACCAGTTGTGGTAACAGCACGTCGGACACACTGTGTACCTGTTGTGGTAACAGCAGGCCGGACACACTGTGTACCTGTTGTGGTAACAGCACGTCGGACACACTGTGTACCTGTTGTGGTAACAGCAGGCCGGACACACTGTGTACCTGTTGTGGTAACAGCACGTCGGACACACTGTGTACCTGTTGTGGTAACAGCAGGCCGGACACACTGTGTACCTGGGAACTGATGGCCTGTCTTCAGCGAGGTCCGTTTCCTGTCCCCCTGCCAGGCACGGGGAGGAGAACAGTGCCAGAAGCTGTGTGGCTGAAGCCGCCATTGTCCTTTTCACTCATTGTCCTTTTCACTGATGGCACAGCAGTCATTGTCCTTTACACTGATGGTACAGCAGTCATTGTTCTTTTCACTGATGGTACAGCAGTCATTGTACAGCAGTCATTGTCTTTTTCACTGATGGTACAGCATTCATTGTACAGCAGTCATTGTCCTTTTCACTGATGGTACAGCAGTCATTGTCCTTTTCACCAATGCACCACACATAAGTCATTGTCCTTTTCACTGATGGACCACACATCATTCATTGTCCTATTCACTAATGGTACAGCAGCCATTGTTCTTTTCACTGATGGTACAGCAGTCATTGTCCTTTTCACTGATGGTACAGCAGTCATTGTTCTTTTCACTGAAGGACCACACAGCAGTCATTGTTCTTTTCACTGATGGTACAGCAGTCATTGTCCTTTTCACTGATGGTACAGCAGTCATTGTTCTTTTCACTGATGGTACAGCAGTCATTGTCCTTTTCACTGATGGTACAGAAGTCATTGTACAGCAGTCATTGTTCTTTTCACTGATGGTACAACAGTCATTGTCCTTTTCTCTGATGGTAGAGCAGTCATTGTTCTTTTCACTGAAGGACCACACAGCAGTCATTGTCCTTTTCTCTGATGGTAGAGCAGTCATTGTACAGCAGTCATTGTCCTTTACACTGATGGTACAGCAGTCATTGTCCTTTTCACTGATGGTACAGCAGTCATTGTACAGCAGTCATTGTCCTTTTCGCTGATGGTACAGCAGTCATTGTCCTTTTCACTGATGGTACAGCAGTCATTGTCCTTTTCACTGATGGTACAGCATTCATTGTACAGCAGTCATTGTCCTTTTCACTGATGGTACAGAAGTCATTGTACAGCAGTCATTGTTCTTTTCACTGATGGTACAACAGTCATTGTCCTTTTCTCTGATGGTAGAGCAGTCATTGTACAGCAGTCATTGTCCTTTACACTGATGGTACAGCAGTCATTGTCCTTTTCACTGATGGTACAGCAGTCATTGTACAGCAGTCATTGTCCTTTTCGCTGATGGTACAGCAGTCATTGTCCTTTTCACTGATGGTACAACAGTCATTGTCCTTTTCACCAATGCACCACACATAAGTCATTGTCCTTTTCACCAATGGTACAGCAGTCATTGTCCTTTTCGCTGATGGTACAGCAGTCATTATCCTTTTCACTGATTGACCACACATCAGTCATTGTCCTTTTCGTTGATGGTAAAGCAGTCATTGTCCTTTTCACTGAAGGACTATACAGCAGTCATTGTCCTTTTCACTGATGACACAGCAGTCATTGTCCTTTACGCTGATGGTACAGCAGTCATTGTTCTTTTCACTGAAGGACCACACAGCAGTCATTGTCCTTTTCACCAATGGTACAGCAGTCATTGTCCTTTTCGCTGATGGTACAGCAGTCATTGTTCTTTTCACTGAAGGACCACACAGCAGTCATTTTCCTTTTCACTGATGGTACAGCAGTCATTGTCCTTTTTGCTGATGGTACAGCAGTCATTGTACAGCAGTCATTGTCCCTTTCACTGATGGTACAGCAGTCATTGTCCTTTTCACTGATGGTACAGCAGTCATTGTCCTTTTCGCTGATGGTACAGCAGTCATTGTACAGCAGTCATTGTCCTTTTCACTGATGGTACAACAGTCATTGTCCTTTTCACTGATGGTACAGCAGTCATTGTCCTTTTCGCTGATGGTACAGCAGTCATTGTACAGCAGTCATTGTCCTTTTCACTGATGGTACAACAGTCATTGTCCTTTTCGCTGATGGTACAGCAGTCATTGTCCTTTTCACCAATCGTAGAGCAGTCATTGTCCTTTTCACTAATGGTACAGCAGTCATTGTCCTTTTCACCGACTGACCACACATCAGTCATTGTCCTTTTCGCTGATGGTAAAGCAGTCATTGTCCTTTTCACTGAAGGACTATACAGCAGTCATTGTCCTTTTCACTGATGACACAGCAGTCATTGTCCTTTTCGCTGATGGTACAGCAATCATTGTCCTTTTCGCTGATGGTACAGCAATCATTGTCCTTTTCGCTGAAGGACCACACAGCAGTCATTGTCCTTTTCACTGATGGTACAGCAGTCATTGTCCTTTTCACTGATGGTACAGCAGTCATTGTCCTTTTCGCTGATGGTACAGCATTCATTGTCCTTTTCACTGAAGGACCACACACCATACAGCAGTCATTGTCCTTTTCACTGATGGTACAGCAGTCATTGTCCTTTTTACTGATGGTACAGCAGTCATTGTACAGCAGTCATTGTCCTTTTTACTGAAGGACCATACAGCAGTCATTGTCCTTTTTACTGAAAGACCACACAGCAGTCATTGTCCTTTTTACTGAAAGACCATACAGAAGTCATTGTCCTTTTCACTGATGGTACAGCAGTCATTGTCCTTTCCACTGATGGTACAGCAGTCATTGTCCTTTTCACTGAAGGACCATACAGCAGTCATTGTCCTTTTCACTGATGGTACAGCAGTCATTGTCCTTTCCACTGAAGGACCATACAGCAGTCATTGTCCTTTTCACTGATGGTACAGCAGTCATTGTCCTTTCCACTGATGGTACAGCAGTCATTGTCCTTTTCACTGAAGGACCATACAGCAGTCATTGTCCTTTTCACTGATGGTACAGCAGTCATTGTCCTTTTCACTGATGGTACAGCAGTCATTGTCCTTTTCAGTGAAGGACCACACAGCAGTCTTTGTCCTTTTCACTGAAGGACCACACAGCAGTTATTGTCCTTTCCACTGAAGGACCATACAGCAGTCATTGTCCTTTTCACTGATGGTACAGCAGTCATTGTCCTTTTCACTGATGGTACAGCAGTCATTGTCCTTTCCACTGAAGGACCATACAGCAGTCATTGTCCTTTTCACTGATGGTACAGCAGTCATTGTCCTTTCCACTGAAGGACAACACAGCAGTCATTGTCCTTTCCACTGAAGGACCACACAGCAGTCATTGTCCTTTCCACTGAAGGACCATACAGCAGTCATTGTCCTTTTCACTGAAGGACCACACAGCAGTCATTGTCCTTTCCACTGAAGGACCACACAGCAGCTGTGCACATCTATCCCTCAGTACCATCTGGCTGACATTTCGCGCTGCCCCACTGATCGTTTTAATTACTTTAAAAATCTCTGCTTTAAAACTTTTTGGAAACGATTTTTGTTCTACTTCAAACTTGCACTTAGAAATTTTCAATGTCTATACAATTGTATATCTCGGTCTATCTCTCTCTTTTATTCATTTGATATGTGTTTTCTCCAACGATCGATTGATTGTAGATGGCAGAAATGGTTTGATCATATCCATAATAATGAAAGATATACTTTTACAGGACGTTCTTGACTGTCTCGGACTTGAAACCCAACTTGTTGCTAAATGTGGATGGTTCAAACCCCATGACTTCTTTAAGACGTAGTACTTACGTTCATAGTGACG
Organism: Babylonia areolata; assembly: GCF_041734735.1. NCBI lineage: Eukaryota > Metazoa > Mollusca > Gastropoda > Neogastropoda > Buccinidae > Babylonia > Babylonia areolata. The sequence goes on from NC_134908.1 coordinate 13,864,655, forward strand.
GCACTGATGACATCACCAAACGAAGGAAAATAACTCTGGGATGCTGAAAAACCACACATTTGATCAGGAGTGGTGTTTTCTTACTTTTCAAAGACTGATCCGGATATTGATTTATAACTTGAAACACCACTTACTACTTTTTTTTCGGCACTCAAGGAGTTTTAATTAATCAAATAACAAGCTTC
>NC_134908.1:13869839-13899839 GCF_041734735.1 Babylonia areolata
CCTTTCCTCCCCTCTCCCCCCTTTCCTCCCCTCTCCCCCCTTTCCTCCCCTCTCCCCCCTTTCCTCCCCTCTCCCCCCTTTCCTCCCCTCTCCCTCCTTTCCTCCCATCTCCCCCCTTTCCTCCCCTCTCCCCCCTTTCCCTGCCTCCAGTGGTTTCACGTCACGGAGGGGTGTGTCAGCAGCTGGGGGCAAGGAGACTGTCGTTGCAGACATGTAGTGATGGTGTCCACACTCAACAAGCACTCGGTCTACCAGCATACGTGTGAGTATTGTGGCCTGTACTGCTGACCAGTTGTGTGTTGAATCCCACCAGACAGTGCCGAACGTCCAACCTCTAAACTGACCCCCACGGTGCAAGATTACCCTGGGTGGGTATCCTTATGGCGACCAAACACTCATCATCATCATCAACGTGTCCATCGCAAACGATGAAGACATCAATGATTCCGGAGAATAGAACACAGCTCAAAGGCAGACACACAAATGTGGCCGCACTGTGGACAGGCAATAACAGATGATAGTTCTCGTCTCCTCTCTTTGCGGGATTGATGCTTCTGGTCGAGGTCCTGAAGACGCCTCTCCTCCAAAGCCAGAACTTCCTTGTGGACAGACAATCAGTCCCCAGGCGCTGAGGTCAGTGGCGAGGGTTTCCCTCCCTAGGATGGGAATGTTGCAGGCCCCGAGGGAAGCTTTCAAGCAATCCTTGATGGATTTTTGAGGTCTCCCGATAGTCCTTCGGCAGCAGTCAACTCTGAGAAGATTGTCTTTGGCTATCGTGTGTCATCGTTTCGGTGTCCATGCCAGCTCCCCCATCACCATGATACATGAGGGTATGGCTGGCAGCACGGTGAGGGTGGAGGGGTGAAGGGTGAGGGGTGAAGGGTGAGGGGTGAGGTGAGGGGGTGAAGGGTGAGGGGTGAAGGGTGAGGGGTGAGGTGAGGGGGTGAAGGGTGGTGAGGGGTGAAGGGTGAGGGGTGAAGGGTGAGGGGTGAGGTGAGGGGGTGAAGGGTGAGGGGTGAAGGGTGAGGGGTGAGGTGAGGGGGTGAAGGGTGGTGAGGAGTGAGGTGAGGGGGTGAAGGGTGGTGAGGAGTGAGGTGAGGGGGTGAAGGGTGGTCAGGAGTGAGGTGAGGGGGTGAGGTGAGGGGGTGAAGGGTGGTGAGGAGTGAGGTGAGGGGGTGAAGGGTGGTCAGGAGTGAGGTGAGGGGGTGAAGGGTGGTGAGGAGTGAGGTGAGGGGGTGAGGTGAGGGGGTGAAGGGTGGTCAGGAGTGAGGTGAGGGGGTGAAGGGTGGTCAGGAGTGAGGTGAGGGGGTGAAGGGTGGTCAGGAGTGAGGTGAGGGGGTGAGGTGAGGGGGTGAAGGGTGGTCAGGAGTGAGGTGAGGGGGTGAAGGGTGGTGAGGAGTGAGGTGAGGGGTGAAGGGTGAGGAGTGAGGTGAGGGGGTGAAGGGTGGTCAGGAGTGAATGAGGGGGTGAAGGGTGGTCAGGAGTGAGGTGAGGGGTGAAGGGTGGTGAGGAGTGAGGTGAGGGGCGAAGGGTGGTGAGGAGTGAGGTGAGGGGTGAAGGGTGGTGAGGAGTGAGGTGAGGGGGTGAAGGGTGGTGAGGAGTGAGCTGAGGGGTGAAGGGTGGTGAGGAGTGAGGTGAGGGGTGAAGGGTGAGGGGTGAGGTGAGGGGGTGAAGGGTGGTCAGGAGTGAGGTGAGGGGGTGAAGGGTGGTGAGGAGTGAGGTGAGGGGTGAAGGGTGATGAGGAGTGAGGTGAGGGGTGAAGGGTGGTGAGGAGTGACGTGAGGGGTGAAGGGTGAGGAGTGAGGTGAGGGGGTGAAGGGTGGTCAGGAGTGAGGTGAGGGGTGAAGGGTGAGGAGTGAGGTGAGGGGGTGAAGGGTGATGAGGAGTGAGGTGAGGGGTGAAGGGTGGTGAGGAGTGACGTGAGGGGTGAAGGGTGAGGAGTGAGGTGAGGGGGTGAAGGGTGGTCAGGAGTGAGGTGAGGGGGTGAAGGGTGGTGAGGAGTGAGGTGAGGGGCGAAGGGTGGTGAGGAGTGAGGTGAGGGGGTGAAGGGTGGTGAGGAGTGAGGTGAGGGGGTGAAGGGTGATGAGGAGTGAGGTGAGGGGTGAAGGGTGGTGAGGAGTGAGGTGAGGGGTGAAGGGTGGTGAGGAGTGAGGTCAGGGGGTGAAGGGTGAGGGGTGAGGTGAGGGGGTGAAGGGTGGTGAGGAGTGAGGTGAGGGGGTGAAGGGTGGTGAGGAGTGAGGTGAGGGGTGAAGGGTGGTGAGGAGTGAGGTGAGGGGGTGAAGGGTGGTCAGGAGTGAGGTGAGGGGGTGAAGGGTGGTGAGGAGTGAGGTGAGGGGTGAAGGGTGGTGAGGAGTGAGGTGAGGGGTGAAGGGTGGTGAGGAGTGAGGTGAGGGGGTGAAGGGTGGTCAGGAGTGAGGTGAGGGGGTGAAGGGTGGTCAGGAGTGAGGTGAGGGGGTGAAGGGTGGTGAGGAGTGAGGTGAGGGTGAGGGGTGAAGGGTGGTCAGGAGTGAGGTGAGGGGGTGAAGGGTGGTCAGGAGTGAGGTGAGGGGGTGAAGGGTGGTCAGGAGTGAGGTGAGGGGGTGAAGGGTGGTGAGGAGTGAGGTGAGGGGGTGAGGTGAGGGGGTGAAGGGTGGTCAGGAGTGAGGTGAGGGGGTGAAGGGTGGTGAGGAGTGAGGTGAGGGGGTGAAGGGTGATGAGGAGTGAGGTGAGGGGTGAAGGGTGGTGAGGAGTGAGGTGAGGGGGTGAAGGGTGATGAGGAGTAAGGTGAGGGGTGAAGGGTGGTGAGGAGTGAGGTGAGGGGGTTAAGGGTGGTGAGGAGTGAGGTGAGGGGTGAAGGGTGGTCAGGAGTGAGGTGAGGGGTGAAGGGTGGTGAGGAGTGAGGTGAGGGGGTGAAGGGTGGTCAGGAGTGAGGTGAGGGGTGAAGGGTGGTGAGGAGTGAGGTGAGGGGGTGAAGGGTGGTGAGGAGTGAGGTGAGGGGTGAAAGGTGGTGAGGGGTGAGGTGAGGGGGTGAAGGGTGGTGAGGAGTGAGGTGAGGGGGTGAAGGGTGGTCAGGAGTGAGGTGAGGGGTGAAGGGTGGTGAGGAGTGAGGTGAGGGGGTGAAGGGTGGTGAGGGGTGAGGTGAGGGGGTGAAGGGTGGTGAGGAGTGAGGTGAGGGGGTGAAGGGTGGTGAGGAGTGAGGTGAGGGGGTGAAGGGTGGTGAGGAGTGAGGTGAGGGGTGAAGGGTGGTCAGGAGTGAGGTGAGGGGTGAAGGGTGGTGAGGAGTGAGGTGAGGGGGTGAAGGGTGGTGAGGAGTGAGGTGAGGGGTGAAGGGTGGTCAGGAGTGAGGTGAGGTGTGAAGGGTGAGGGGTGAAGAGTGGGGCCCGAAGGGTGATGGTGAGGGTGAAGGGTGAAGGTGAAGGGTGGTGAGGAGTGAGGGTGAGGGGTGAAGGGTGAGGGGTGAAGGGTGAAGGGTGAGGAATGAGGGGTGAGGGTGAAGGGTGAGGGGTGAAGGGTGAGGGGTGAGGGGTGAAGGGTGAGGGGTGAGGGTGAAGGGTGAAGGGTGAGGGGTGAGGGTGAAGGGTGAGGGGTGAGGGTGAAGGGTGAAGGGTGAGGGGTGAAGGGTGAGGGGTGAGGGGTGAAGGGAGAGGGGTGAGGGTGAAGGGTGAAGGGTGAGGGGTGAAGGGTGAGGGGTGAGGGGTGAAGGGTGAGGGGTGAGGGTGAAGGGTGAAGGGTGAGGGGTGAAGGGTGAGGGGTGAGGGGTGAAGGGTGAGGGTGAAGGGTGAAGGGTGAGGGTGAAGGGTGAGGGGTGAGGGTGAAGGGTGAGGGGTGAAGGGTGAGGGGTGAGGGGTGAAGGGTGAGGAATGAGGGGTGAGGGTGAAGGGTGAGGAATGAGGGGTGAGGGTGAGGGACGGGCAGGCGGTGAGATGAGGTGACAGTTGCACAGAAAGGGCGCGGAACGTGACAGCACAGCTGTCATCATGCTGACGATGGGTATCACTCTGCCAGCCATTGATCGAGGGGACGGAAAGAAAAGGTCAACGTACCACACTCGTCAACCTGCTCTACAGTCACATGGGCATTGGTGTCATGTCTACATCCTGAATACCGGTATTAGTGACTGTGTGAGTGTGAGTCCCCGTCATCTGTTCAGTGTGGCTTTGCTTTTTTTCTACTTTTCTTGCTGCGGGAACAAGTAAAAGAAGAAGTGGAGTAATGGCCTAGAGGTAACGCGTCCGCCTGGGAAGCGAGAGAATCTGAGCGCACTGGTTCGAATCCCGGCACAGTCGCCAGTATTTTCTCCCCCTCCACTAGACCTTGAGTGATGGTCTAGACGCTAGTCATTCGGATGAGACGATAAACCGAGGTCCCGTGTGCAGCATGCACTTAGAGCACGTAAAATAACCCACGGCAACAAAAGGGTTGTACCTGGCAAAATTCTGCAGAAAAATCCACCGCCATAGGAAAAACAAATAAAAAAAACTGTTGACACCGTGGCGCTCTCGGTCTAGCGACGTACTCTCCCTGAGGAGAGCAGCCCGAATTTCACATAGAGAAATCTGTTGTGACAAAAAAGGAGAAATACAATATAATACAAGACAATACAAGACAAGAAGAAAAATGGGAAGAGCAGTAGTGGCACTTGTAGTTTTTCTGTCTCGTCTCGTCTCACTCTCTCATTTTCTTTCATCATTCTCTCTGTCTCTGTCACACACACACACACACACACGCACACACACACACACGCGCGCGCGCGCGCGCGCGCGCACACACACACAGACACACACACGCACGCACGCACGCACACACACACACAAACAAACAAGGGCATGCACACACACACACTGGCGCACACAAATATTGTCTTTCTCTTTGTTTATCACACACATATACACACACGCGCACACACACACACACACACACACACACACACACACACACACACACAACTGTCTGTTCTTCCCCTCTCTCTCGCTCTCTCTCTCTCTCTCTCTCTCTCTCTTTCTCTCTCTCTCTCTTTACGTTAAATACCAACCGGTGATTGTATCTCTGTGTTATTTCCATCAATTTCCATCAATTTCCATCAATTTCCAGTTCCCACATTGTCCTTTTCTCTATAGACCATGACAACAACCGTCTGTCTCATCATGTGTGTTACTGCGTCATCAAATAGAACTTGATTAACAGACGCAGGTTCCTCGCGCGCGCGCACACACACACACACACACACACACACACACACACACACACACACACACACACACACACACACACACAGAAAGAGAGAGAGAGAGAGCGAGAAACACAGAAACACACTCTCTCTCTCTCTCTCTCTCTCTCTCTCTCTCTCTCTCTCTCTCTCTGTGTGTGTGTGTGTGTGTGTGTGTGTGTGTGTGTGTGTGTGTGTGTGTGTGTGTGTGTTCAAATCTATTTCCTTTAACTTCCACTCCCCACTTTTCGCTGTCTTTTTTTCTTTTTTCTTTTTTTACCAGACCATGACATCGCGGCCAACAACAGGACGGCCGTCACGGAACTGACCACAAACAGCACACACGTGTCCTGAGAGAGGAGAAAGTCCAGGGTTCGTTATGACTGTCTGTCTGTATCAGACAACGATACGTTGACTGCCTGTCTGTATCAGACAACAATACGTTGACTGTCTGTCTGTATCAGACAACGATACGTTGACTGCCTGTCTGTATCAGACAATACGTTGACTGCCTGTCTGTATCAGACAACAATACGTTGACTGCCTGTCTGTATCAGACAACGATACGTTGACTGCCTGTCTGTATCAGACAACAATACGTTGACTGTCTGTCTGTATCAGACAACAATACGTTGACTGCCTGTCTGTATCAGACAATACGTTGACTGCCTGTCTGTATGAGACAACGATACGTTGACTGCCTGTCTGTATCAGACAACGATACGTTGACTGCCTGTCTGTATCAGACAACGATACGTTGACTGTCTGTCTGTATCAGACAACGATACGCTGACTGTCTGTCTGTATCAGACAACAATACGTTGACTGTCTGTCTGTATCAGACAATACGTTGACTGTCTGTCTGTATCAGACAACGATACGCTGACTGTCTGTCTGTATCAGACAACAATACGTTGACTGCCTGTCTGTATCAGACAACAATACGTTGACTGTCTGTCTGTATCAGACAACGATACGTTGACTGTCTGTCTGTATCAGACAACGATACGTTGACTGTCTGTCTGTATCAGACAACAATACGTTGACTGTCTGTCTGTATCAGACAACGATACGCTGACTGTCTGTCTGTATCAGACAACAATACGTTGACTGCCTGTCTGTATCAGACAACAATACGTTGACTGCCTGTCTGTATCAGACAATACGTTGACTGTCTGTCTGTATCAGACAACGATACGTTGACTGTCTGTCTGTATCAGACAACAATACGTTGACTGTCTGTCTGTATCAGACAACAATACGTTGACTGTCTGTCTGTATGAGACAACAATACGTTGACTGTCTGTCTGTATCAGACAATACGTTGACTGTCTGTCTGTATCAGACAATACGTTGACTGTCTGTCTGTATCAGACAATACGTTGACTGTCTGTCTGTATCAGACAACGATACGTTGACTGTCTGTCTGTATGAGACAACAATACGTTGACTGTCTGTCTGTATCAGACAATACGTTGACTGTCTGTCTGTATCAGACAACGATACGTTGACTGTCTGTCTGTATCAGACAACAATACGTTGACTGTCTGTCTGTATCAGACAACGATACGCTGACTGTCTGTCTGTATCAGACAACGATACGTTGACTGCCTGTCTGTATCAGACAACGATACGTTGACTGTCTGTCTGTATCAGACAACGATACGTTGACTGTCTGTCTGTATCAGACAACGATACGCTTCCAGTTTCAGTTTCTCAAAGAGTCGTCCCTGCGTTCGGACAAACCCATATACACTACACCACACCTGCCAGGCGGATGCCTAACCAATACGCCAGTCAGGCCTTGATTGCATGCAGATATAATCATCGGTGCACCTGTCAGAACTTTGCCTGGCAGAGAACAACACTCTCCTTGCCATGGGTTCTTTTTCAGTGCGCCAGGTGCACATGGAACCTCGGGTTATCGTTTCGTTCGAATGACTAGACGCCTAGTTTTCTGGTGAGACTTGGGAAAGGGGTCAAGATCGTCATTCGAACCCTGATTCTCATGGGCACTGTATGGCGTCTTAACCATTTTGAGGTCTTCTCGGTTTCTTCGTTAGCCATTTGGAATTTCGGAGCGGTGTCGATTATCTGTTTGTGTAAGGTAGCTACACACATCCATATTTCTTAAGAGATCCTGCTCAGATTTGGAAAAACCGATCTGTATAGAGTTCATCTCAGTTTTTGTCAAGTTTGGAACACATGTGTGGGTTGTTCAAAGAATTACAGGTATTCTGAATCTCAAAACGGTGTCACCGATGGCTTTAAGAGGCCAAGAGTGCCTGCAAGAAATAATACTATTACTACTGCTACTACTACTACTACTACTTCTACTTCTACAACGAATAGTGTGTGTGTGTGTGTGTTCGTGTTTGTGTGTGTGTTTATGTGAGTGTGTGTGAGTGTGTGTGTGTGTGTGTGTGTGTGCGCGCGCGTGCGTGTGTGTAAGTGCGTGTGTGTGTGTTTGTGTGTGTTTCTCTCTTGCTCCTTCCTCGTTCTTTCCGCGTCTTCTTCTTCTTCTTCTTCTTCTTCTTCTCTCTCTCTCTCTCCGCCTTAAGGCACAACAGCAAACCAATCAAACCAAAAGATGAAGATCAGATGTGCCACACGCTCCTGGCGATCAATATATTTTTTAAGCCATGTAGCCAGCTAATTGTGAGGAGAATTCCACCTTCCCAAGCCCCGGCCTATTTTAAGCGGGTGGGCTCTGGGCGTGATATTTAAGGATATCTTCAATCGATGGATTTTCTCTGTTTGGGGGAAAAAGGAATGAGAAAGGCCAATCCATCACTGCTAATGGCATTGTGACATTTAGGAGTGAGAGAGAGAGAGGGTATGTGTGTGTATGTGTGTGTGTGTGTGTGTGTGTGTGTGTGTGTCTGTCTGTCTGTCTGTCTGTCTGTCTGTCTGTCTGTGAGTGTATGTGTGTGTGTGTGTGTGTGTGTGTGTGTGTGTGTGTGTGTGTGTGTGTGTGTGTGAATGAGCTCGTCCTTGGAAAAGAAAAGAAAGGGAGAGTGACAAAGAGAGAGACAGAGACAGAGAGAGACAGGGAGACAGAGAGACAGAGACAGACAGAGACAGAGATGCATACAGAGAAAGAGATAGAGAGACAAACAAAAGCAGTGACAGAGAGGCAGAGATAGAGAGCAAAGAGAGACAGAGATAGAAAAAAGACATAGAGAATGAGAGAGATCAACAAAGACACAGGGAGACAGAGTTATCAATGTCCACTTCAAACTTTGAGCTTCTGTTTCTGACTCTGTCTCTGTGCAGGTGTATATGAGCTCGTGCTTGGGAAAGAGGAGAGAAAGGGAGAGTGACGAAAGGAGAAAGACAGACAAATAGAAATGGACTGAGAAAGGGAGAGAGGGTTGATGAGAGGAAAAGAGAGGGTGGAAGAGGCGGACAGACAGAAGCAGAGATACAGAGATACTACGAAATCCGATGTTTTGTTGTTGTTGTTGTTGTTGTTGTTGTTCTAATAATCTATCATATCATCCACTACAAAAAATAGATAATGAAATACTAATACTAACACTAATAATAAAAACAACAACAATAACAAAAAGAATAACAACAATAAAGAAGTTGAAGCAGCAGGTCAGCAACAATCGACACCGGAGACCAATTTCCGACCAGCAACAAATCTGTCAACTGGAATGAGGACATAGAATATTAGTCGCCAGTCCACCCCGAAATTGGAGCCGGTGACAATATTGGCGGGGGGCACTGTGAGGTGTGACACCGTTCTTCCTCCACCCGGGAAACCCCAGCACGGTCCAGGGCGACACGGGAGTCACTTCAACATGGCCGCCAGGACCCCAAAGAGCCCAGCGAGAGCCGTGGGCAGGCGACAGGTGCTGCCCGTGCCGTCACTGTCACAGCCCTGTGGTCCTCATGACACCACTGTCACCACTGTCACAGCCCTGTGGTCCTCACGTCACCACTGTCACCACTGTCACAGCCCTGTGGTCCTCACGTCACCACTGTCACAGCCCTGTGGTCCTCACGTCACCACTGTCACAGCCCTGTGGTCCTCACGTCACTACTGTCACCACTGTCACAGCCCTGTGGTCCTCACGTCACCACTGTCACCACTGTCACAGCCCTGTGGTCCTCACGTCACCACTGTCACCACTGTCACAGCCCTGTGGTCCTCACGTCACCACTGTCACCACTGTCACAGCCCTGTGGTCCTCACGTCACCACTGTCACCACTGTCACAGCCCTGTGGTCCTCACGTCACCACTGTCACAGCCCTGTGGCCCTCACGCCACCACTGTCACAGCCCTGTGGTCCTCACGTCACCACTACCACTGTCATAGCCCTGTGGTCCTCACGTCATCACTGTCACAGCCCTGTGGTCCTCACGTCATCACTGTCACAGCCCTGTGGTCCTCACGTCATCACTGTCATAGCCCTGTGGTCCTCACGTCATCACTGTCACAGCCCTATTGTCCTCACATCATCACTGTCATAGCCCTGTGGTCCTCACGTCATCACTGTCACAGCTCTGTGGTCCTCACGTCATCACTGTCACAGCCCTGTGGTCCTCACGTCACCACTGTCACAGCTCTGTGGTCCTCACGTCACCACTACCACTGTCACAGCCCTGTGGTCCTCAAGTCACCACTGTCACAGCCCTGTGGTCCCCACGTCACCACTGTCACAGTCTTGTGGTCCTCACGTCACCACTGTCACCACTGTCACAGCCCTGTGGTCCTCACGTCACCACTGTCACAGCCCTGTGGTCCTCACATCACTAATGTCACAGCCCTATTGTCCTCTGCACTGTCACAGCCCTATGGTCCTCACGTCACCACTACCACTGTCACAGCCCTGTGGTCCTCACGTCACCACTGTCACAGCCCTGTGGTCCTCACGTCACCACTGTCACAGCCCTGTGGTCCTCTGCACTGTCACAGCCCTATGGTCCTCACGTCACTACTGTCACAGCCCTATGGTCCTCACGTCACCACTGTCACAGCCCTATGGTCCTCACGTCACCACTGTCACAGCCCTGTGGTCCTCACGTCACCACTGTCACAGCCCTATGGCCCTCACGTCACCACTGTCACCACTGTCACAGCCCTGTGGTCCTCACGTCACCACTGTCACAGCCCTATGGTCTTCACGTTACCACTGTCACAGCCCTGTGGTCCTCACGTCACCACTGTCACAGCCCTATGGCCCTCACGTCACCACTGTGACAGCCCTATGGCCCTCACGTCACCACTCACCACTGTCACAGCCCTATGGTCCTCACGTCACCACTCACCACTGTCACAGCCCTATGGTCCTCACGTCACCACTGTCACGGCCCTATGGTCCTCACGTCACCACTGTCACAGCCCTATGGTCCTCACGTCACTACTGTCACAGCCCTATGGTCCTCACGTCACCACTGTCACAGCCCTATGGTCCTCACGTCACTACTGTCACAACCCTATGGTCCTCACGTCACCACTGTCACAGCCCTATGGTCCTCACGTCACCACTGTCACAGCCCTGTGGTCCTCACGTCACCACTGCCAGGACGAACAGAAATCCACGGCGCTCCTTGTTACTCCATCTGTGAATCTGTCCCCGGCGTTCTGACGCGGCCAGAAATGGGCCCTCCTGAGAATTAGATGGCTCCGAGTGTGTTCGGCTTGTGCGTGCGTGATCAGAAGTGTTCAGTGATGTAGAGTTATAAAGGCGTTTTTCGCGCGGGTCAGATGGTGAAAATATGTGAGGGTTCACACACACACACACACACACACACACACACACACACACACACACACACGTGTAAGTTTTTACGTTTATGGCCGTTTGTTTATTTGCCCCCGCCATATTGGCAGCCAAGTATGTTCTTGTTTCCATAACCCACCGAACTCTGACATGGATTACAGGATGGATTACGTGCGTATTTTACCTTCTGCGTGCGTATACACACGAAAGGGCTACCTACAATTGCGAGCAGAAAAAAAGCACTCTCATTGTAACGATACGCTGTCCTTGGGGAGACTGCCCAAATTTCACACAAAGAAATCTCTTGTGACAAAAGAACAATACAATGCATTACAATACAATAAAATACAATACGATACAATGCAATACAATATAACGCAATACATTAAAATGCAATATAATACAACACAATACAATACAGTAGACATACAAAAAGGTGGCGCTGCATTGTAGCGACGCGCTCTCCCTGGGAAAGCAGCCCGAATTTCACACAGAGAAATCTGTGGTGACAAAAGTAATACAAGACGTAACAAGAGAAAGGGTCCAATGTAATGGACTGAAAAAAAGACAGAAAGGACAACCCACACAGGGGAGCCGTTTCTGCCCTGACACCAGGCTGAGCGGTAATTTGACACTTGGTCTCTTCCCACCCCGTCCCCTCTCCCCGCACCCCCTTCAGAACTGTCCCCCGGCTTAACCTTTCGGACTTCACATGGTGAAGAACAGAGGTGGTGGGAGGGGAGGGGCGGGAAGAGAAGGGTGGTGAGGGGGGAACAGGAAGGGGGTTAAGGGTGGAGGGGTGGGGGTGGTGGAGGGTAGAAGTCGGAAGGGTGAGGGGGCGGTGGGGAGATGGGGGCTGGAAGTTGCACGGACTTCATGAAAGTGCAAGAAACTGGCTTACGTTTTCTTCCCAGCATCCCTCCTCCACCTTTCACCTCCCCCCTCCCCCCTTGTCTTTCACCGTGAGTGTGTGTGTTGGGGTGGATGGGGGTTCGCAGCGTGTGTACGCGTGTGTGCGTGTGTACGCGTGTGCGCATATGTGTGTGTGTGTTTATGCGTATGTGTGTGTTTATGCGTGTGTATGAGAGAGAGAGAGAGAGAGAGAGAGAGAGAGAGAGAGAGAGAGAGAGAGAGAGAGAGAGGCATGACAAGAGAAAACAAAAAAAAAATTCCTTATTTTCGAGAATGATAGATTGATAGATAAGCACTTGTGTACTTTTTTTCATCCAGCGAGGAAGAGAGAGAGAGGGGGTGGGGGGAGGGGGGTGGAGGAAAGGGAAGAAGTGAAACGTGATGGAACAAATTTAGTTCTAAGAGGGTAATGCAATGAGCATAAACACGTGACCCGGTCATAATTTACCTGTAAGAGGGTAATGCAATGAGCATAAACACGTGACCCGGACATAATTTACCTGTAAGAGGGTAATGCAATGAGCATAAACACGTGACCCGGACATAATTTAGCTCCAAGAGGGTAATGCAATGAGCATAAACACGTGACCCGGACATAATTTAGCTGTAAGAGGGTAATGCAATGAGCATAAACACGTGACCCGGACATAATTTAGCTGTAAGAGGGTAATGCAATGAGCATAAACACGCGACCCGGACATAATTTAGCTGAAAGAGGGTAAATACGTGACCCGGACATAATTTATCATTTTTGTATACAAGAAGAGGGAGAAAAGAAACATATGAATCAGGATCTTCTCGACAAAAGAAAGAAAGAAAGGCACAGACAGATGGACAGTCACACACATATATACGCATACGCATGAACACACACACACACACACACACACACACACACATATATATATATATATATATATAGAGAGAGAGAGAGAGAGAGAGAGAGAGAGAGAGAGATAGATAGATAGATATTTGTGTGAGAGGCGGGGCGGTGGTGGTGAGGGGGGGGGTTAGCAGAAGTGAATTGAACTGACTTTTCTCGCTCTGTCTGTCTGTCTGTCTGTATATATATATATATATATATATATATATATATATATATATATATATATGTGTGTGTGTGTGTGTGTGTGTGTGTGTGTGTGTGTGTGTGTGTGTGTGTGTTTGTACGTGTGTGTGTGTGTGTGTATTGTAACTGAGATTTCTTTTTGTTGCAAAATATTATGTATTTTATTGGAACTTCACAACCCCTTAAAAAATGGGGCTTTTGCCCTATTGATTAATATTCTGATTCTCTCTCTCTCTCTCTCTGTCTCTCTCTCTCACATGCATACATACACACATACACACACACACACACACACACACACATAATACACACACATACCTCCCCACCCACATCTCCCCGCCCCCGGCCCCCCCCCCCCCCCAGCCCCACCCCCACCCCCCACCCCCCCCTACACAGAGAGAGAGAGAGAAAGAGAGAGAGAGAGTATGCATGCACACGCTGACGAAACAGAACTGGACGCACTATTTTTATTTACTTTCCGTTCAAATGACTTTCTTCAAAGACTGGAAATGGGAAAAAAACGAAAGGGAAGAGAAGCCCCAATCAATACGTCAATCATGACAGAAGCCATTGGTTGAGGGATAACCTGCATCACCACATGAATACATTGTCTGCTCTGCTGTCTTGGACTGGTCTTTTGATCCAAACCCCTTTCTCTTCAAAAACAGTGTGTGTGTGTGTGTGTGTGTGTGTGTGTGTCTGTGTGTGTGTGTCTGTGTGTGTGTGTATTTGCGTGACTGAGTGCGTGCGTGTGTATAAATGTACATGTGTGTGTGCGTATTAGTGTGTGTGTATGGCGAACGTGAGTGAGTTCATGCGCTTGTGTCTGTATATGTGTGCATGCGCGCGTGCGTGTGTCTTCGTCTCTCTCTCTCTCTCTCTCTCTCTCTCTCTCTCTCTCTCTCTCTCTCTCTCCGTAACAGAGTAGCCTCTCCCATTCACCGATGCTATGATACCCGCGTACAGCCGAAAACGATATCTGCCTAATGTGATGATTAAGAAGGTGAAAGTGTAGAAAATTAATCACAATTCACTTTTTTTTTTCGTTGTGAATAATATGAAAATAATATATGCGAAAGAAATAAGCATTTGTTTTTAAAATCATCATTGGTAGAGAGAGGTAATTTGACTAGACAAACGGATTCTGAAAAACCGCTCGCGAAGTTTAATGCAAACCTGAACAATATATGCAAACGATAAATTCAAAAATAAAATCAAACTGAACGCGGAATATATCTATATTATCTTATCATTATTTATATCAGAAAAGATAACTGGTGGGTCCCAGCCCTGAAGAGCAGAAGAGACAGCTTACAGCGGCAAGATACGTGGCTAAGAGGCAGTTCAGTGGCTAATTATTTGCCTCAGGGAATAGAAAAAATGCAGCCTTGTATCCATTATCCGAAAGGGACCAGAGGAAGAAAATATCACAAAGACACTCTAGCATGGCCACGTACACAACAGATTCATGCTATATATCAAAACATTTTTCTTAGTGTTTTCTTCTAAATTCCGGTGTGTGTTTTTCAATACGTGCTTGGGATTTAAGGAAAGCTTCTTTTGCCATCGATCAGAGGAGGTTGTGTGTGTGTTGAGGGGAAGGGAGTGGGGGTGGGGGAGGGTATGTTGAGTGTTGGGGATGTGTGAGTTTGTTTTTAGTGTATGTGTGAGCGTGCGCGCGTGCGTGTGTATATGTGTGCGTGGGTGCGTGTGTACGTACATGTGTTGCGTGCAGGCCTGTGTTTAATAATTGTGTCAAGTCCATTTCATCTGATCTTTTGATATCGATATCAAAGGTCACACATTCAGAAGAAGGTGCAGAAGAACAGGAGGCCAAACAGAGAAACAAAGAAGAAGAAAGAAAAAAAACGAAGAAAGAAATAATGAAATGCAGTAAGTGTGAAAGAACGAAAGTAGAAAAGACTGTAAAACAAACAGAGAAAGAAAAAAGAAGGGGGGAATAAATGAGAGAAAGAAAGGAAGAAAGAGATGAGAACAAGGGGAAGAAAGAAAAGAAAAGAAAGAACGAAATAACAGATTCACTGAATAAATGAATGAAAGGAAAATAAATCAAGAAATGAAAGAAGGTGGATAAAGAATTGGGAATAAAACAGTGATATAGAGAAGGGGGAATGCCCCGTCACACATATCGGTGATTGAAGACATTTTGTTAAAGTATTTATGAATACATTTGAGCATTATCGGTTAGAAGGGGTGGGAGATGTGAATGAATGGAGGGTTGGGGGAAACTGGGCAAATGAGGGTGAAATGAGGGTGAAATTTGAAAAACATTTCTAAATACAATTACAGGAAATTACTTAAGGACTTCGTAAAAAAAGAAGTCGTTAAACTGACAAACGAAACAACTGATAATGAACGCAAAAAGTCAAAAACATCAATGTTCTCAGTCACTTGTGAAGACAAACTTTCGTGTACATAAGGCTTCATCAAGCTACAGTAAAAAAAATATATATGCTTAATTGTCAGGATACTAAAGCATATGCACTTGACATTAGAACAATACTTGGTCTGCAATGAATTTGATAATAGTCTGAGAGTTAAACTCAGAATTGGTCTGTGAATCGGACCAAAGTCTGAGAGAGTCAACTGACGAGGTTTTAGACTTGAATTCAAGCACCTATAAAAGTCTCTTTCTAGTATATTGCTTATTTCCTTGTATGACAATGGGCAATATACTTTTTTACTATCTGTATAATTCTTTGCTCCCTTTTTGCTGCCCTGTCTGCTTGGTCGTTATAAAGGAATCCAGTATGGGATGGTATCCAACAAAAATCAACATTTGTACTCTTCGCAAATAGGGAGTGTAATAAATACCTAATTTCAAACAATAAATCTTCTCTTTGATTATTCTCAAAAAGGAGCAAATTGTTTCAAACAGACTGAGAATCAAAGGTGATATAGAAAGAGAGGAGGAGAGCAAAACGAACATAGAGAAATAGGATGAACGGGAAAGGCAGGTAACAAACAGTGATTCAAACAAACCAAACAACACACACACACACACAGACACACACAGACACACACACACACACACACACACACACACACACACACACACACACACACACACACACACACAAGCAAACTAACAACCATTACAAAACAAACAAATAAACAAAAGCAAAAACAAAGAAAGTGTTATAAAATAAAATAAAAAATAAAAAAAAAGGAAGCGAAGGGGTTTAACCTTTATGCTGCCGTTTCTTTAACCCCTTTCACAGACGACGGCGAAGTTGGTGGATTTCAGCATCACCTCCCCCCACCTTCCTCACACACTTTCCCTTGTCCGCACGTAACCTGTCTTTGTTAACTCTCTCCATACGAACGACGAAAGAGACGACGTTAACAGCGTTTCACCCCAATTACCATCATGAAAATACTGCAAGCGGAAGGCTCTTATACTGAAGAGGTGAATGTTGACAAAGAATACCACAATTCTGACGACGGAAGCTAAAGGTTGGATCATTGAGACACCCACTGGACATCCGAGGGGTCTGTGTAGAGGAGAAGAGAGGACTGGCCGTACTGAGTGAGTTAAAGCAGCAATGCACTATCAGCTGCTGTCTTAGCTAAGGTGGTCCTCACACCTACCAAGTTTCCAGGCTGGATACTGCCTTGTCCGGGTGGAAGGTCGGCCTTGACAGCTTTCCGAGACCTGTCCTCAATACAGATGGCACCGTGTTGAAAGAAAAGGAACGGCTTGTATTCCACTTGAACTGAGTGAAAGACTTATTGGCTGATGCCATCAAGGTTGTGTTGTGTGCGAGGGTCTCTTTTCCAGTTATGTGCCCCTGGAAATATTTATGTCCTGCAGCCGCCCGACTGGAATGCCTCTTTATCGTGTTTCCCTTGACAGTCGCGATCCATGGCGTGTTTTGGAACCTCCCCTATTCAGCAATAAAATAGACAGCACGTGATGTTCCTGCCATCAAAATACGCCACGCAGAGCGGTTGTCGCCATGACATTCCCCTATGAACTAGATGACACAGACAGCAATCAAGACGCAACATGACTTGGAATGAAGAAGTGGTTTTGCGTGCAGTACTTAAATGTGTGACCAACTGACCCAGATACACACAGAGCGATGTGGCAGGGTCAGGGGTCAAGGTGAAGATGTCAAAATGCGTGACTCCCCCACGTGTGGGGTTGGCCCAATTCGCGGCGATGTTGAGACGATGTTGAGACGATGTTGAGTCTTGTTATAATTATGTCTGAGGGCTGTGCCATTACTTACAAACGCTTTTTCTTTTATTTATCAGTAACAGGGATTCAACATGTTTGCAACAACAATCGCCCACGTCAGTCGACTGATACTTGGGAAAATAGATTACGTCTCCCCTCAGAAGTATCTGACAACCGTCTCCTCACACAGATCCAACTTCATCCACCCCCTCCCTTCCTCCCCCACCCCACCCACCCCCTCCCTTCCTGTCAGTTTGTTTCTGTTCAACACCTCCCGACCTGACAGGGAAGGCAGATGAAGTGCTTTGATGTCCAGAATCAATTTGACACGCCCTCTCCCCTCGTTTAGAAAAAATAAACAAACAAACAAACAAGAAACTGGGATGAAAAGATCTAGTTAACCCCTTGTCTGTCGGTTCCAATTACTGTGGGTGACACGGTCAACAGTTTCGGCCAGGTCCTTCCGTCCGCCTGATACCATCGTGCGTGTGCCCGGCCGGATAGCCTTGTGTCAGGCAATGGGATGTGTGCCCGGCCGGATAGCCTTGTGTCAGGCAATGGGATGTGTGCCCGGCCGGATAGCCTTGTGTCAGGCAATGGGATGTGTGCCCGGCCGGATAGCCTTGTGTCAGGCAATGGGATGTGTGCCCGGCCGGATAGCCTTGAGTCAGGCACTGGGATGTGTGCCCGGCCGGATAGCCTTGTGTCAGGTACTGGGATGTGTGCCCGGCCGGATAGCCTTGAGTCAGGCACTGGGATGTGTGCCCGGCCGGATAGCCTTGAGTCAGGCACTGGGATGTGTGCCCGGCCGGATAGATGCCCGGCCGGATAGCCTTGAGTCAGGCACTGGGATGTGTGCCCGGCCGGATAGCCTTGTTTCAGGCACTGGGATGTGTGCCCGGCCGGATAGCCTTATGTCAGGTACTGGGATGTGTGCCCGGCCGGATAGCCTTGTTTCAGGCACTGGGATGTGTGCCCGGCCGGATAGCCTTGTTTCAGGTACTGGGATGTCTGCCCGGCCGGATAGCCTTGAGTCAGGCACTGGGATGTGTGCCCGGCCGGATAGCCTTGTGTCAGGTACTGGGATGTGTGCCCGGCCGGATAGCCTTGTGTCAGGTACTGGGATGTGTGCCCGAGAAACGTGTACGGGGCATTTGTTTCTTGTCGGACACGTCATAGATATACATATATAAGATAAGATAAGATAAGAATAACTTTATTATCTCCAACTAGAGATATTTGGTCAGGTGCATTATCACAACATAGACAAGTAAACAACATGGGGACCATCACTGTAAAAGTCAACAACAGCTTTTACGAATATAACAAAGACACAAATATAAAAATATCACATACACCGTTTCATACATTCATCCACATATTGCAGGTAATAACTAGTATTCTTAATGTAAAAACAGAAAGAATTAAGAAACATTATTTTGAATATAATTATGAGCATAGCCTACTATATTGCACATTGATTATAATAGATAAGGAAAAAATAAGAAATAAATTGCATCAGGTGCGGAAAACCACAACCAGATAATCAGCACACACCCGCACACACCCATCCCCCACACACTGATTACCTGATTAAACAGGAGTAATAGACATATGTTCTCAAATAAAAGGATTTCACATGTCCACTTTAAAAAATCTGCAAGTAATTATTACATCGTAATTATGAACATAAATATATTTAGAATATGAACGTTAACATTAGGCATATTGCATTGTACATTCATCCTGCATATTGCACATTATGTATCCTGCATATTGCACCAATTGTCACGATTTTTAAGCTCCGAACACACACACACACACACACACACACACACACACACACAACTAGAGCAAGGTACAACCTATCATGCACGGACTTTCACACGTCTCACATCAGAATGCGCGAACTTGCGGGCAAACACACACACACACACACACACACACACACACACACACACACAGAGAGAGAGAGAGAGAGAGAGAGAGAGAGAGAGTTCTCAAGAACTTAAAAGGTAAATTGAACGTAGAATAAAAGTCTTCAGAGCTCTGGGTTTCAACTTAAAAGCTCTGTAGCCTCGTCCTGATGGCAGTAGCTCATAGTACATTGCTAAACTATGGGTGTCGTCAGTTGTTATCTGCCTGCTTTTCTTAACCACTCGCTTCTTATACAGCTCTTGCATACTAGCTTGTTTCACTCCCACAATTTTACTGCATACACTCATGACATCGTTGAAAACATTCTTACTCTTCACTCCCAAACTTACATACCAGCACAAAAATGAAACTGTGAGCACGGACTCGATACAATATCGATAGTAACTTTGAAGAATATCTGAATTTATACCAATATTTATAAGTTTCTGTAAACAAAAAATACTAGATTGGCATTTCTTATGAATGGAATCAGCATTTCTGTCAAAAGTCCGTTTATTGTCTAAGATGGTCCCTAAATATCTATATTCATTGACCCTCTCCACTGTTTGACCATCTATGACAAGGTTAGCTACAGGCAAGGGGTCTTTCCGAAAATCTATTTACATTTCTTTTGTTTTCAATACGTTGAGATCCAGATAGTTTTCCTCACACCAAGAACAGAATTTTTTAATTTCACTGAAGTAAACAGCATCAGAGTTGGACAGATCTTCAATAGCTGAATCATCAGAATATTTTATGACAGGAGTTTCCTCCGTGCCTCTGCAGTCATTTGTGTACAGTGTAAATGGGACAAGGGACAGCACTGTACCTTGGAGTGCACCAGTAGAAGAGTGGGCAGAATGAAAACGGACGGACTGAGTTCTATTGCGAAGAAAACTTACTATCCAAAGAGTAAGCTTCGGATCAACATCCAAGCCTAGCAGTTTGAGGGCAAGGAGGTGAGACCGTATTGTGTTAAAAGCAGAAAAGAAGTCAACAAAAAGGATACGAACAAAAGATCCTGTGTTATTTGAAAGAAGGAAAACATTATGAAGGAGAGTTAGGATAGCATCGTCAGTACTTCTGTGTGGTTTATAAGCAAACTGAAGAGAGTCAAGATTCTGTTTAGTGAAAGAAAGTAGATGGCGGAGAACACACACACATTAGATACATACATAGATATCCTACTGTTCCACGCACACATTTTGGAGACAAGGAAGACATTAAACTTGGAGAGTCAGACAGGCTGACTTGTGCAAATCACACACACACGCGCACTAACAGAAAGAGAGAGAGAGACACACACACACACACACTTCGCACGAGCGCGCGCGCGCGTGAGCACACAGAGAGAGAGAGAGAGAGAGAGAGAGAGAGAGAGAAAAGACACACACATTCACACGCACTACCATCAATGGGGTATTAAAAATAATTTTCTATTGACAACACTCACCACAAACCTGAGATGCTTATTGTGTGCCACACCCGTCCGGAAGGAAGCCAGCTGTGTATCAGTGCGGAAATCAATACAAACATGTGCGGTACTTTTTTGGCCATGGATAAGAAAAAAAATTGCCCGCAGGCATCTTAGCAAACAATGGAAAAAAAGTTGTATATAATCTGTATAATCGTTTTGAGAATATGTTTGCAGGAACTATAGTGCGAATTCTCATTCACTTAAACGTACGGTATAAAAACTGTGCCTAGTTTCTGATTCCTTACGCGTACATGAATCAACTCATGGACAAAAGTTGTTTTTTGTTCTTAGTTGGGTTTTTTCCTTAAAATTTCTCAACTGCGTTTCGTGTTATTACGGTACATATGAACTCTGTACGTACGCGATGATGATGATGATTATGATGATGACGGTGGAGGTGATGATGATGATGATGGTGATGGTGATGGTGATGGTGGTGGCGATGATGATGATGATGATGATGGTGATGATGATGGTGATGGTGATCACGATAATAATAGTAATGATGGTGACGATGATGATGACGATGGAGACGACGAGAGGGGGGTGATGATGGTTGTTGTGGAGATAGTGACGACGACGACGATGACGATGATGATGGTGATGAGGAGGAGGAGGAGGAGGAGGACAGTGGTGGTGACAGAGAAGATGAAGAGGAACAGAAGGAGGGGGGAGAGGATCATCATGGGGTACACACGAGAGCCATGAGTCTTCCAGCAGTGAGGTGAGTCAAGGTGTCCCTGAAGACGTGAGCACCATCCTCCTCCCACAACACGGCACGGGGTCCCCGTGTGTGCCCTGATCAAAGGTCATCGTCACTGTCATACATGTAACATTGATTCAATGCTACAGTGTTTTGATGTCCACACTGTAATAATCGTTAAAGGGTAATTTCAGTTTTCCAGCAGGAGTGGGTGGCTAAGATAATGTCTGATCAGCGAGTTCCTTCCCTTTTAAGAAAAATATTTATGAACCGAAACACACCATCGATTTTCCACTTCAGGACAAACTCATCCCATTTGTGATACCATGAACGCCTAAGCATTAGTTCGTAATAAAGTTCGTAAACACAAACGAATGGATATCTTTGATAGTTTCATGATAAGAGAAATTCATAGAGAGAGGGGGTACGGGGGAGACAGGGATAAGTAGAAGGAGAGGGAGAGACAGAGAGAGAGGAAGGGAGGGAAGGATGGAGAGAGACAGAGAGAGAGGGGGGGAGGGATGGATGGAGAGAGACACAGAGAGAGGAAGGGAGGGAAGGATGGAGAGAGACAGAGAGAGAGGAAGGGAGGGAAGGATGGAGAGAGACAGAGAGAGAGGGGGGGAGGGATGGATGGAGAGAGACACAGAGAGAGGAAGGGAGGGAAGGATGGAGAGAGACAGAGAGAGAGGGAGGGAAAGATGGAGAGAGAGAGAGAGAGAGGAAGGGAGGGAAGGATGGAGAGAGACAGAGAGAGAGGAAGGGAGGGAAGGATGGAGAGAGACAGAGAGAGAGGAAGGGAGGGAAGGATGGAGAGAGACAGAGAGAGAGGGGGGGAGGGAAGGATGGAGAGAGACAGAGAGAGAGGGGGGAGGGAAGGATGGAGAGAGACAGAGAGAGAGGAAGGGAGGGAAGGATGGAGAGAGACAGAGAGAGAGGAAGGGAGGGAAGGATGGAGAGAGACAGAGAGAGAGGGGGGAGGGAAGGATGGAGAGAGACAGAGAGAGAGGGGGGAGGGAAGGATGGAGAGAGACAGAGAGAGAGGGGGGAGGGAAGGATGGAGAGAGACAGAGAGAGAGGAAGGGAGGGAAGGATGGAGAGAGACAGAGAGAGAGAGGGGAAAGGATGGAGAGAGACAGAGAGAGAGGAAGGGAGGGAAGGATGGAGAGAGACAGAGAGAGAGGAAGGGAGGGAAGGATGGAAAGAGACAGAGAGAGAGGGGGGAAAGGATGGAGAGAGACAGAGAGAGAGGAAGGGAGGGAAGGATGGAGAGAGACAGAGAGAGAGGGGGGGAGGGAAGGATGGAGAGAGACAGAGAGAGAGGGGGGAGGGAAGGATGGAGAGAGACAGAGAGAGAGGGGGGAGGGAAGGATGGAGAGAGACACAGAGAGAGGAAGGGAAGGATGGAGAGAGACAGAGAGAGAGGAAGGGAGGGAAGGATGGAGAGAGACAGAGAGAGAGGGGGGGAGGGAAGGATGGAGAGAGACAGAGAGAGAGGGGGGAGGGAAGGATGGAGAGAGACACAGAGAGAGGGGGGGAGGGAAGGATGGAGAGAGACACAGAGAGAGGGAGGGAAGGATGGAGAGAGACACAGAGAGAGGGAGGGAGGGAAGGATGGAGAGAAAGAGAGAGAGGGAGGGAAGGATGGAGAGAGACAGAGAGAGAGGGAGGGAAAGATGGAGAGAGACAGAGAGAGAGGGAGGGAAGGGAGGGAGGGAAGGATGGAGAGAGACAGAGAGAGAGGGAGGGAAGGGAGGGAGGGAAGGATGGAGAGAGACAGAGAGAGAGGGAGGAAAGGATGGAGAGAGACACACAGAGAGGGAGGGAAGGATGGAGAGAGAGAGAGGGAGGGAAGGATGGAAAGAGAGAGGAAGGAAGGGGGGAAAGGATGGAGAGAGAAAGAGAGAGAGGGAGGGAAAGATGGAGAGAGAAAGAGAGAGAGAGGGAGGGAGGGAAGGATGGAGAGAGACACAGAGAGAGGGAGGGAAAGATGGAGAGAGAGAGAGGGAGGGAAGGATGGAAAGAGAGAGGAAGGAAGGGGGGGAAGGATGGAGAGAGAAAGAGAGAGAGGGAGGGAAAGATGGAGAGAGACACAGAGAGAGGGAGGAAAGGATGGAGAGAGACACAGAGAGAGGGAGGGAAAGATGGAGAGAGACACAGAGAGAGGGAGGGAAGGATGGAGAGAGACACAGAGAGAGGGAGGGAAGGATGGAGAGAGACAGAGAGAGGGAGGGATGGAGAGAGACAGAGAGAGAGAGAGGGAGGGATGGAGAGAGACAGAGAGAGGGAGGGATGGAGAGAGAGGGAGGGAGGGATGGAGAGAGAGAGAGGGAGGGAGGGATGGAGAGAGACAGAGAGAGGGAGGGATGGGGAGAGACAGAGAGAGGGAGGGATGGAGAGAGAGGGAGGGAGAGAGGGAGGGAGGGATGGAGAGAGAGAGGGAGGGAGGGATGGAGAGAGAGAGAGGGAGGGATGGGGAGAGACAGAGAGAGGGAGGGAGGGATGGAGAGACAGAGAGAGGGAGGGATGGGGAGAGACAGAGAGAGGGAGGGAGGGAGAGAGACAGAGAGAGGGAGGGATGGGGAGAGACAGAGAAAGGGAGGGAGGGATGGAGAGAGAGAGAGGGAGGGAGGGATGGAGAGAGACAGAGGGAGGGAGGGATGGGGAGAGACAGAGAGAGGGAGGGATGGAGAGAGACGGAGGGAGGGATGGAGAGAGACAGAGGGAGGGAGGGAAGGATGGAGAGAGAGAAAGAGAGAGGGAGGGAGGGATGGAGAGAGACAGAGAGAGGGAGGGAAGGAGACAGAGAGAGGGAGGGAAGGATGGAGAGAGACAGAGAGAGGGAGGGAGGGATGGAGAGAGACAGAGAGAGGGAGGGAGGGAAGGATGGAGAGAGAAAGAGAGAGAGGGAGGGAGGGAGAGAGAAAGAGAGAGGGAGGGAGGGAAGGATTGTGAGAGAAAGAGAGAGAGGGAGGGAGGGAAGGAGACAGAGAGAGGGAGGGAGGGAAGGATGGAGAGAGACAGAGAGAGGGAGGGAGGGAGGATGGAGAGAGACAGAGACAGGGATACAGAGAAAGAGACCTACCCATACACACAGATCAATCTTTGCCACGTTGTGATGGTCAGCCTCCACCATCCCTCCCTCCCCCTCCTCCTTCCCCACTCCCTCCCTCCCTCCCTTCACCCCCACCCCCACTAAAACCATTACCTCCATCACCATCATCACCTCCACCATCACCACCAACGCCACCATCACCAACACCATCACTAGCCCCTGATACACACAAACACACACACACACACACACACACACACACACACACACACACACACACACACACACACACACGCATATATATATATCTCCAGAGTTTCCAGTGGGAGACTCTTCATCAGATCATCAGACACTGGAGAGATCATGTTTCTGAAGCGTCTTTCTGATTCACAACACAGCAGACGACCAAAGTTACGCAAGCGACGCTATGTGTCAGGGTCAGTGCCCAGTGTCAGTGTACTGACATGGCTCCAGCTGTTTTCTCCGCTACAGAACATGCCCAGTGTCAGTGTACTGACATGGCTCCAGCTGTTTTCTCCGCTACAGAACAATGTTCTTGTGCTGAACATGGAATGCCAATTCCTACTGCGCAGTTAATATTCATTTCACTTTTTTTTTCTTTGAACTGTAACCCGCCAGTTCAAAAGCTCGTCGTGATAAGGGATCCAACAACAAAAAACCTTTGGAGTCGTGGATATCCAAGTTTGCCAAAACGAGACGTAGAGTGAGAGACAGGGAGACAGACAGACAGATAGACAGTCAGAGACAGACAGACAGGCAGGCACACAGACAAAATTGAAAGAGACATAAAGAGAGAATGGCAGGAGAGAGAGGGAGGCGGGGGGACCTCAATCACTGAATAATGTACTACAAAAAATGACAACAGCACACGACAACATAAACGATCAGGAAGAGAAAGGGGGATTAATTAAATGGTGCAACATGTTTCTTCATATATGTTTTTGCAAATCAAAACAGACTGCTGGTTCGTTTAATTAAGTTGTCAAATAAATCAGTGTGACATTCCCGGTAATGAAACGTTCTAAATCACACACACACACACACACACACACACACACACACACACACACAACACACACACACACAAGCACTCTCTTTCTCGCAGAGACAGTCGCAGTGGACAGCACGCAACAGAAAAGAGAGAGGGACAGGGAAGAGAAAGAAAAACAGACAGAGAGACAAAGATAAACAGACAGAGACAGAGAGTCAAACAGACAGAGATAGAGGGACAAAGATAGACAGACAGAGACAGAGTCAAACAGACAGAGATAGAGGGACAAAGATAGACAGACAGAGACAGAGTCAAACAGACAGAGACAGAAATAGAGAGACAAAGATAGAGACAGAGAGACAAACAGACAGACAGTGATAGAGGGACAAAGATAGACAGACAGAGATAGAGTCAAACAGACAGACAGTGATAGACAGTCAAACAGACAGACTGAGATAGAGTCAAACAGAGAAACAAAGATAGACAGACAGAGATAGAGTCAAACAGACAGAGTTAGTGAGTCAGACAGACAGACAGAGAGACAAAGATAGACAGACAGAGATAGAGTCAAACAGACAGAGTTAGAGAGTCAGACAGACAGACAAAGATAGACAGATACAGAGAGTCAAACAGACAGACAGACCTCTGTCTCTGACACAGACAGATACAGACAAAGAGACAGATAGACAGACAGGGAGACACACAGAGACACAGAGACAGGGAGAGAGAAAAAAAAGACCCAGAGACAGGGAGAGAAACAGAGAGACTGACAGACACAGAGAGGCGGAAAAAGTCATAGACAACGAGACAGAGAGAGAAACAGACAGAGAGAGAAAGAGAGAGAGTTAAACAGAGGCAGATACAAAGAGAGAGGGGGGTGGCAGACAACGAGACAGAGAGAGAAACAGACAGAGAGAGAAAGAGAGAGAGTTAAACAGAGGCAGATACAAAGAGAGAGGGGGGTGGCAGACAACGAGACAGAGAGAGAAACAGACAGAGAGAGAAAGAGAGAGAGTTAAACAGAGGCAGATACAAAGAGAGAGGGGGGTGGCAGACAACGAGACAGAGAGAGAAACAGACAGAGAGAGAAAGAGAGAGAGTTAAACAGAGGCAGATACAAAGAGAGAGGGGGGTGGCAGACAACGAGACAGAGAGAGAAACAGACAGAGAGAGAAAGAGAGAGAGTTAAACAGAGGCAGATACAAAGAGAGAGGGGGGTGGCAGACAACGAGACAGAGAGAGAAACAGACAGAGAGAGAAAGAGAGAGAGTTAAACAGAGGCAGATACAAAGAGAGAGGGGGGTGGCAGACAACGAGACAGAGAGAAAAAACACTGCAAGCTGGCTGAGCAATACCAACTTCAATGTCAATGAGTCAGTCAGTGAGTCAGATAGACAGAGGGAGAGAGGAGGGAGAGAAAAAAGAGAGAGAGAAAGAAAGAAAGAAAGAGACAGAGAGAATATGAATACGAAGAATGAAAGAGAGAGATTGAGTGGTGGAGAGAGAGAGAGAGAGAGAGAGAGAGAGAGAGAGAACTCAAAACCTTTTTTTATTTAGATTAAGATTTTTGGCATGGCCCATTCTTCCTATCTGTCCTTGCTAATCTACATCAAAAAGAGAGACAGACAGACAGACAGACAGAGAAAGACAGAGACAGAAAGAGTTGTAGACGTAGTGTTTTATTTATATTGGCCATAGCCCCTTAGAAAGGGGTACACATGGAATTGACAGACAGTCGCATATAATACAAAGAAAATTTACGTTACATACACACTGCACTGTTATAATGCTCTTTATAAATATAAAGCAAAATGTACAATAGTTTCATTTGCAGACAACAATAAGAAGATGAGTTTAATGAGAGACAGACACAGAGACAGACAACAGACACAGAGAGACGGAGACAGACACAGAGAGACGGAGACAGGCACACAGAGAGACGGAGACAGACACAGAGAGACGGAGACAGGCACACAGAGAGAAGAGAAGAAAAACAGACACTATGAAAGGGATGCAGACAGACAGACAGACAGAGATCCAGTGAAACAGTGACCAATACATCCAAACTGATACACAGACAGACGCACAGACAAGCGGACATACAGACTAACAACTGTGTCAAGTTGAAAACAGACAGGAGAAAACACTTTCGCCCGCCCCTAAGCACACACCCAAAGTGTCCCCAACCCTCCCCCTCTCCCGTTTGTCACGTGCTCCACAAAGCCCGCTGTTGACACACCACTTGTACTGCTGGTGACTGTCACCTTGACCACACTGTGGTCTGTTTGTACTACTGGTGACTGTCACCTTGACCACACTGTGGTCTGTTTGTACTACTGGTGACTGTCACCTTGACCACACTGTGGTCTGTTTGTACTACTGGTGACTGTCACCTTGACCACACTGTGGTCTGTTTGTACTACTGGTGACTGTCACCTTCACCACACTGTGGTCTGTTTGTACTACTGGTGACTGTCACCTTCACCACACTGTGGTCTGTTTGTACTACTGGTGACTGTCACCTTGACCACACTGTGGTCTGTTTGTACTACTGGTGACTGTCACCTTCACCACACTGTGGTCTGTTTGTACTACTGGTGACTGTCACCTTCACCACACTGTGGTCTGTTTGTACTACTGGTGACTGTCACCTTCACCACACTGTGGTCTGTTTGTACTACTGGTGACTGTCACCTTCACCACACTGTGGTCTGTTTGTACTACTGGTGACTGTCACCTTGACCACACTGTGGTCTGTTTGTACTACTGGTGACTGTCACCTTCACCACACTGTGGTCTGTTTGTACTGCTGTCCGTGTAGTGCTCTGAGGGACTGACTGACTCTGTGGGGATAGGTGTCGGCTGTTTGACAGAGGGACACAGAGAGGGAGGGGGGAAAAGAGGGGGAAAGAGAGAGGGGGAGAGAGAGGGGGGAATAGAGAGAGAGGGAGAGAGAGAAAAAAAAAGTTGGAGGGTGAGAGGGAGAGAAGTGAAAGAGAGTGGGAGACATGGAGAGAGAGAGGGGGGGAGAGAAGGGAAAGAGAGCGCGAGACAGTGAGAGAGGGAGAGCGAGCGACAGACAGATGCACAGACATTCGGGCTGACAACGATCATGTGATGATGATTTTTGTTCATTCACCCCGCAATCACCAGTTCAAAACTGGCCTCCCCCTCCTCTCTCCCCCCTCTCTCTCTCCCTCCACCCATTCTTTTCCTCCCTCTCTTCCTCCCTCTCCCCCTCTCTCCCACCCTCTCTCCCTCCACGCTGAATAAGGGAGAGACCGAAGAACGTAATGGAGGCATCAACATGAATGTTAATCCCGTCTTACGTTTATCATGTCTGCGTATGACTGTTGAGTTTTCATGTTCTCATTTTAATGACTGCCCCCACCACCCCTATCCCTTCCTCTACGCACCCCCCACCCCCACCCCCACTCTCCCAGAGAGAGCCAGAGAGAGTGAGTTCCTTTTATTTGCCGTGGGTTGCCTTTTTCTTTATCAACACCTTGTGTGTTGTCAACGACCCTTTTTCTTTCTTGTCGATAATTGTGTGTCAGTGTGTGCATTTTCCATGTGCTTCCCACTTCCACCAGCTGGCCCCTTCAAAGAATTATTCTTTTTATTTCCCAGGACAGGAATGGCGTCCACTGAAACATGACACTGCGTCAAGGAGTGACGAAACAAAACACTGTGCCAAGGAGTGACGAACAAAACACTGTGTTAAGGAGTGACGAAACATGACACTGTGTTAAGGAGTGACGAAACAAAACACTGTGTTAAGGAGTGACGAAACATGACACTGTGTTAAGGAGTGACGAAACATGACACTGTGTTAAGGAGTGACGAAACATGACACTGTGTTAAGGAGTGACGAAACATGACACTGTGTTAAGGAGTGACGAAACAAAACACTGTGTTAAGGAGTGACGAAACATGACACTATGTCAAGGAGTGACGAAACATGACACTGTGTTAAGGAGTGACGAAACATGACACTATGTCAAGGAGTGACGAAACATGACACTGTGTTAAGGAGTGACGAAACAAAACACTGTGTTAAGGAGTGACGAAACATGACACTATGTCAAGGAGTGACGAAACATGACACTGTGTTAAGGAGTGACGAAACATGACACTGTGTTAAGGAGTGACGAAACAAAACACTGTGTTAAGGAGTGACGAAACATGACACTATGTCAAGGAGTGACGAAACATGACACTGTGTTAAGGAGTGACGAAACATGACACTATGTCAAGGAGTGACGAAACATGACACTGTGTTAAGGAGTGACGAAACATGACACTGTGTTAAGGAGTAACGAAACATGACACTATGTCAAGGAGTGACGAAACATGACACTGTGTTAAGGAGTGACGAAACAAAACACTGTGTCAAGGAGTGACGAAACAAAACACTGCGTCAAGGAGTGACGAAACAAAACACTGTGTTAAGGAGTGACGAAACAAAACACTGTGTCAAGGAGTGACGAAACAAAACACTGTGTCAAGGAGTGACGAAACAAAACACTGCGTCAAGGAGTGACGAAACAAAACACTGCGTCAAGGAGTGACGAAACATGACACTGTGTCAAGGAGTGACGAAACAAAACACTGCGTCAAGGAGTGACGAAACAAAACACTGCGTCAAGGAGTGACGAAACAGAACACTGTGTCAAGGAGTGACGAAACAAAACACTGTGTTAAGGAGTGACGAAACAAAACACTGTGTC
>NC_134908.1:13907339-13912339 GCF_041734735.1 Babylonia areolata
TATTGTCAGTATTATAATATCATATAAATGATCGTTGATATTTTTGGTTTTAGAACTGGACTGTTGACTTGTTGGTGGTGTTTCTTTTCCCTTTTTTTCAAAATCCACAAATAATATCATCACCTGGTACAGACAGACCCCAAGTACTTTTTTTTTAAATAGAACTCCAACAACAACAGACCCATGACATGACAGCTCAGCAGGAAACTGAACCCAATACCCCTGGTGTTTTAATCACCTTCCGCCAGTTGAGCTAATCGGGGTTCGCACCGGCTGTGTGTGTGAGGTGAGGGGGTTCACTTGTTTGTTTCTTTTCCGTTGGTTTTTTGTTTTATTTTTTTCATGTGATTCGCCAAAGCAGGGGGTAGATTAAAATGCCAGTGTGTGTGCGTGTGTGTGTGTGTGTGTGTGTGTGTGTGTGTGTGTGCTTGTGCTTGTGCCAGTGCTTGTATGTTTGCTTGTGTGGGCTTTTTTTTCTCTTGAGAGGGGAGTTGTCGTTTTCTGGTCTGTTTTTCATGATTGTTTGTGTCCATTTGATGCGGACAATTTGTTGATTAGCCATTATCCTGCCATTTGAAGGCAGCACCTGGTCTGATTTGGTTTGGTTTGTTTAGTTGGTTGTTTTGGTTGTGTGTGTGTCAGTGTGTGTGTGTGTGTGTGCGTGTGTGCGTGCGAGTGTGTATCTGCGTGCGAGTGTGTGTGTGTGTTGATTATCAGTTGATAAGCTACTATCCTGGCAGCTAAATGCATCACCTGGTTTGATTTGTTTTGGTTGGCTGGTTTAGCTGGTTGATTGTGTGTGTGTGTGTGTGTGTGTGTGTGTTGTATGCTTGTCAATTTTCGATGTCTTACAGAGAAAGAAAGAAAAGCGAAGGAGAGAAAGGCACAAGGAAAGAGGTGAAATGGCAGTCTGAATGTGCCAGATATAACGAAATATACTGAAGCATTGAAGAATAACCTGATTCAGAACAAATCCAAGCAACGAGACACAAGTAGAAAGCCATACACTGTGAATAGTATACACACTTTGTGAAGCAAACTGGGTGAGTATTCATTTAAACGCAGTTTGAAAAAAAAAAAAAGATACTTTGGTCAGATACATGGAAAAGTTGATATAAACAATTTTTGTGATTTTGTAAAACTCACAACACCAACGGAAGTTCCTGTCAAGCCTGTATTTCATAATTTTATAGAAATCTGGAGGAAAACAATTCTGCCTACTGATGTACAAAGACTGGACACTGAGGCATTTATGTTGTACTGTTCACGTCCTGAACGACAATGAGACTCAGACTTTGATGCAACGCAAATGTCAATGTTTTATTATTCATTCGTTTGTAAAATATCAGTGACGTGGAAAACAATGCAGACAATCATTCACAAACAGCCGTCCCACTGACCGAGTTTGCAGCATTGGAGATTTCTGGGGAGTTTTATTCTGTGTATAAAGGTACAGCCCTGCTATACAGGCCATGCTGTCGCCAAATAAAAGTCTGATGAAGTTGCAGAAGGGGTGTGTGGGCATGTTCATCTCCCCTCTCCACAGGGGGCGTAACACTGGTGAGTGTCTTGTCAATGTCACAGAGAGAGAGAGGAGGGAGAGGAGAGAGAAGAGGAGAGAAGGGAGAGAGAGAGAGCAAGAGAGAGGAGAGAAAGAGAGAGAGGAGAAAGAGAGAGAGAGGAGATGAGAGAAAAGCGAGAGAGAGAGAGAAAGAGAGAGAGGAGAGAAAAGAGAGAAAGAGAGAGAGAGAGCAAGAGGAGAGAAAGAGAGAGAGGAGAAAGAGAGAGGAGAGAGAGAAAAGCGAGAGAGAAAGGGGGGGAGAGAACGAGAGAAAGGGGAGAGAGAGAGGAGAGAACGAGAGAGAGGGGAGATATATATATATAGAGAGAGAGAGGGGAGAGATATATATATATAGAGAGAGAGAGGGGGAGATATATATATATAGAGAGAGAGAGGTGAAGAGAGAGGAGGGAGTGGAGAGGAGAGAGAGAGAGAGAGAGAGCAGAGAAAAGGAGAGAACGAGGGAGAGGAGAGAGAGAGGGGGGAAAGAAGAGGAGAGAACGAGAGAGAAGAGAGAGAAAGGAGAGAGAGGAGAAGAGAGAGGAGGGAGTGGAGAGGAGAGAGAGGGGGGGAGAAGAGGAGAGAACGAGAGAGAGGGGAGAGAGAGAGGAGAGAACGAGAGAGAGGGGAGAGAGAGAGAGAGGAGAGAACGAGAGAGAGGGGAGAGAGAGGAGAAAACGAGAGAGAGAGAGGGGAGAGAGAGAGGAGAGAACGAGAGAGAGGGGAGAGAGAGAGAGAGGAGAGAACGAGAGAGAGGGGAGAGAGAGGAGAAAACGAGAGAGAGAGAGGGAGAGAGGAGAGAACGAGAGAGAGGGGAGAGAGAGGAGAGAACGAGAGAGAGGGGAGAGAAGAGGAGAGAACGAGAGAGAAGAGAGAGAAAGGAGAGAGAGGAGAAGAGAGAGGAGGGAGTGGAGAGGAGAGAGAGGGGGGGAGAAGAGGAGAGAACGAGAGAGAGGGGAGAGAGAGAGGAG
Source organism: Babylonia areolata (assembly GCF_041734735.1). NCBI lineage: Eukaryota > Metazoa > Mollusca > Gastropoda > Neogastropoda > Buccinidae > Babylonia > Babylonia areolata. The sequence continues at coordinate 13,909,872 of NC_134908.1, forward strand.
AGAGAACGAGAGAGAGGGGAGAGAGAGGAGAGAACGAGAGAGAGGGGAGAGAGAACGAGAGAGAGGGGAGAGGGGGGGAGAGAAGAGGAGAGAACGAGAGAGAGAGAGGAGAGAACGAGAGAGAGGGGAGAGAGAGAGGAGAGAACGAGAGAGAGGGGAGAGAGAACGAGAGAGAGGGGAGAGGGGGGGAGAGAAGAGGAGAGAACGAGAGAGAGAGGAGAGAACGAGAGAGAGGGGAGAGAGAGAGAGGAGAGAACGAGAGAGAGGGGAGAGAGAGAGAGGAGAGAACGAGAGAGAGGGGAGAGAGAGAGGAGAGAACGAGAGAGAGGGGAGAGAAGAGGAGAGAACGAGAGAGAGGGGAGAGAGAGAGAGGAGAGAACGAGAGAGAGGGGAGAGAGAGGAGAGAACGAGAGAGAGAGCAGAGAAAAGGAGAGAACGAGGGAGAGGAGAGAGAGGGGGGGGAAAGAAGAGGAGAGAACGAGAGAGAAGAGAGAGAAAGGAGAGAGAGGAGAAGAGAGAGGAGGGAGTGGAGAGGAGAGAGAGAGAGGAGAGAACGAGAGAGAGGGGAGAGAGAGAGAGAGGAGAGAACGAGAGAGAGGGGAGAGAGAGGAGAAAACGAGAGAGAGAGAGGGGAGAGAGAGAGGAGAGAACGAGAGAGAGGGGAGAGAGAGGAGAGAACGAGAGAGAGGGGAGAGAGAGGAGGGAGTGGAGAGGAGAGAGAGGGGGGGAGAAGAGGAGAGAACGAGAGAGAGGGGAGAGAGAGAGGAGAGAGAACGAGAGAGAGGGGAGAGAGAGGAGAGAACGAGAGAGAGGGGAGAGAGAACGAGAGAGAGGGGAGAGGGGGGGAGAGAAGAGGAGAGAACGAGAGAGAGAGAGGAGAGAACGAGAGAGAGGGGAGAGAGAGAGGAGAGAACGAGAGAGAGGGGAGAGAGAACGAGAGAGAGGGGAGAGGAGAGAGAGAGAGGAGAGAACGAGAGAGAGGGGAGAGAGAGAGAGGAGAGAACGAGAGAGAGGGGAGAGAGAGGAGAGAACGAGAGAGAGGGGAGAGAGAGAGAGGAGAGAACGAGAGAGAGGGGAGAGAGAGAGAGGAGAGAACGAGAGAGAGGGGAGAGAGAGAGGAGAGAACGAGAGAGAGGGGAGAGAAGAGGAGAGAACGAGAGAGAGAGGGGAGAGAGAGAGGAGAGAACGAGAGAGAGGGGAGAGAGAGAGGAGAGAACGAGAGAGAGGGGAGAGAGAGGAGAGAACGAGAGAGAGGGGAGAGAGAGGAGAGAACGAGAGAGAGGGGAGAGAAGAGGAGAGAACGAGAGAGAGAGAGGGGAGAGAGGAGAGAAGAATGCCCGTCGTCACACTCATCACAATGAAGGCACTCTCACACGTTCTTTCGTCCTCATCCCAGCCAGCCCGTCTCTCTGCCTCTGTCTGTCTGTCTGTCTGTCTGTCAGTTTCTCTCTGTCTGTCTGTCAGTTTCTCTCTGTCTGTCTGTCTGTTCCTCTCTCTGTCTGTCTGTCCGTCTGTCTGTCTGTCTGTCTGTCTGTCAGTTTCTCTCTGTCTGTCTGTCTGTTCCTCTCTCTGTCTGTCTGTCCGTCTGTCTGTCTGTCTGTCTGTCTGTCTGTCAGTTTCTCTCTGTCTGTCTGTCTGTTCCTCTCTCTGTCTGTCTGTCTGTCTGTCTGTCTGTCTGTCTGTCTGTCAGTGTCTCTCTGTCTGTCTGTCTGTTTCTCTCTCTGTCTGTCTGTCCGTCTGTCTGTCTGCCTGTCTGTCTGTCTGTCTCCCTGTCTGTCTGTCTGTTTGTCACAAGTAAGGGTTACATTTGGTCAAAGAGGGGCGGAAAGAGGGGGAGGTGGGTGCCACATGGACTTTTTAAGTGAATGACACAAAGTACCAAAGTGCCGCTTATGCCGTGTAGTTTTACTTGCTGTGATTGTGTTTTTCCTTTCTGTTCCATTGTATTTGTTTTGCACCATTTTTGTTCTGATTTGTACCTACTATGTCACTAGAGCTTTACAGCTAATGACATTAAACATTTCAGTGTTCAGTGTTCTCTCTGCCTGTCTGTCTCTCTGTCTATCTATCTATCTATCTCGCTCTATCTGTCTGTCTGTCTGCCTGTCTCTCTCTCTATCTCCCTGTCTCTCTTTTCCTGTCTCTCTGTCTGTGTGTCTGTCTCTCTCTCGCTATGTCTGTGTGTCTGTCTCTCTCTCGCTATGTCTCTGTGTCTGTCTCTCTCTCGCTATGTCTGTGTGTCTGTCTCTCTCTCGCTATGTCTCTGTGTCTGTCTCTCTCTCGCTATGTCTGTGTGTCTGTCTCTCTCTCGCTGTGTCTGTGTGTCTGTCTCTCTCTCGCTGTGTCTCTGTGTCTGTCTCTCTCTCGCTGTGTCTGTGTGTCTGTCTCTCTCTCGCTATGTCTGTGTGTCTGTCTCTCTCTCGCTATGTCTCTGTGTCTGTCTCTCTCTCGCTATGTCTGTGTGTCTG
>NC_134908.1:13917339-13922339 GCF_041734735.1 Babylonia areolata
CTCGATCCCGTGGACACTCGCTTTCTGGTCAGTGATTAACCACTGGGCCACCCCTCCTTCCTTCCTTCTTTCCTTCTTTCCTTCGTTCCTTCTTTCTTTCCTTCGTCCTTTCCTTCTTTCTTTCTTTCCTTCGTCCCTTCCTTCTTTCCTTCTTTCTTTCCTTCGTTCCTTCTTTCTTTCTTTCGTCCCTTCCTTCTTTCCTTCTTTCTTTCTTTCCTTCGTCCCTTCCTTCTTTCTTTCCTTCCTTCGTCCCTTCCTTCTTTCCTTCTTTCTTTCCTTCGTTCCTTCTTTCTTTCCTTCGTCCCTTCCTTCTTTCCTTCTTTCTTTCCTTCGTTCCTTCCTTCTTTCCTTCTTTCTTTCCTTCGTTCCTTCCTTCTTTCCTTCTTTCTTTCTTTCCTTCGTCCCTTCCGTCTTTCCTTCTTTCTTTCCTTCGTTCCTTCTTTCTTTCTTTCCTTCGTCCCTTCCTTCTTTCCTTCTTTCTTTCTTTCCTTCGTCCCTTCCTTCTTTCTTTCCTTCGTTCCTTCTGTCTTTCTTTCCTTCGTCCTTTCCTTCTTTCCTTCTTTCCTTCCTTCTTTCCTTCTTTCTTTCCTTCGTTCCTTCTTTCTTTCCTTCGTCCTTTCCTTCTTTCTTTCTTTCCTTCGTTCCTTCTTTCTTTCGTTCCTTCTTTCTTTCTTTCCTTCGTTCCTTCCTTCGTTCCTTCTTTCTTTCTTTCCTTCGTCCCTTCTTTCTTTCTTTCCTTCTTTCCTTCCTTCTTTCTTTCCTTCGTTCCTTCTTTCTTTCCTTCCTTCTTTCCTTCCTTCTTTCTTTCCTTCGTCCCTTTCTTCTTTCCTTCTTTCTTTCTTTCCTTCTTTCTTTCCTTCGTTCCTTCTTTCTTTCTTTCCTTCTTTCTTTCCTTCGTTCCTTCTTTCTTTCTTTCCTTCTTTCTTTCCTTTCTCTTCTTTCTGGGTTTTTTTTTCCTTTATCATTTTTGAATTACCATTAACGATAACACTGATGGCGATGGTAACGATGTTAAAATAGTGACGGAACACAATCATCAACAACAACAGTCAACGGCACTGTCATCAACAACCGGACATTCTTTCTTTGGAGAGGTCATTATGTCAAACAAACAAAACAAAAAACGAAACCAAACACACTGCCCCGAGCTCCACTTTCCCCCTCTGTATTGCCCGACATTCCTCACAGCTGACAATACGGCTCTGTCAATACAAACACTGTCTTCAAGAGGCATGCTCCAGATCAGCGTTGTCAGAGAAACGAAACAATACAAACAATCGACATCATGTTGTTTAAAAAGCAAAACAGTCGAGAAACAAAGGAAAGAATGCACATACTAGAAAAACAAAAATCAATCGAGGTAATGTTGCTTTAAATCAAAACAATAAAATACTTATATAAAAAAAACAAAGAAAAAATGAAAACAAAAACAGAACAAACACAAATGATCCAGACACAAAACAATCAACCTCATGCTGTTTGAGAAACGAAACAATCAACCTTTCTGACTGCAGATGATAAAGACCTAATGCTGTTTGAGACACGAAACAATCAACCTTTCTGCCTGCAGATGATAAAGACCTTATGCTGTTTGAGACACGAAATAATCAACCTTTCCTCCTGCAGATGATAAAGACCTGATGCTGTTTGAGACACGAAACAATCAACCTTTCTGACTGCAGATGATAAAGACCTTATGCTGTTTGAGAAACGAAACAATCAACCTTTCTGACTGCAGATGATAAAGACCTGATGCTGTTTGAGAAACGAAACAATCAACCTTTCTGACTGCAGATGATAAAGACCTAATGCTGTTTGAGAAACGAAACAATCAACCTTTCTGACTGCAGATGATAAAGACCTGATGCTGTTTGAGAAACGAAACAATCAACCTTTCTGACTGCAGATGATAAAGACCTGATGCTGTTTGAGACACGAAACAATCAACCTTTCCTCCTGCAGATGATAAAGACCTTATGCTGTTTAAACACGAAACAATCAACCTTTCTGACTGAAGATGATAAAGACCTAATGCTGTTTGAGAAACGAAACAATCAACCTTTCCTCCTGCAGATGATAAAGACCTAATGCTGTTTAAACACGAAACAATCAACCTTTCTGACTGCAGATGATAAAGACCTAATGCTGTTTGAGAAACGAAACAATCAACCTTTCTGACTGCAGATGATAAAGACCTGATGCTGTTTGAGACACGAAACAATCAACCTTTCTGACTGCAGATGATAAAGACCTAATGCTGTTTGAGAAAAGAAACAATCAACCTTTCTGACTGCAGATGATAAAGACCTGATGCTGTTTAAACACGAAACAATCAACCTTTCTGACTGCAGATGATAAAGACCTGATGCTGTTTAAACACGAAACAATCAACCTTTTTGGCTGCAGATGATAAAGACCTGATGCTGTTTAAACACGAAACAATCAACCTTTCTGACTGCAGATGATAAAGACCTCATGCTGTTTGAGAAACGAAACAATCAACCTTTGTGACTGCAGACGATAAAAACCTGGAAGTGGGAGAAAAATAAAAGATTGTTTCACAAAATGCAAATCAGTACTTATTTGGCTCCAGCAGATTTTGATTTCCCAACAAGTCAGCATGCAGTGTGGATCAGGCAGACTGATGGTCCGCTGACCACTATCGAACTGCACGCCCCGCACAGTGGGTGAAACACCGTCACTAGTTGTTGCACACATCGGGCTTCTAAAGTGTCACGGCCAAAGAGACATTAAATTAATGGATTGAGAAATGTTATTGCCGATGGGGGAGCAAATTAATCCGAGCGTTGTGTCATTGTTTGACGTCAGAGAGAGAGAGAGAGAGGGAGAGAGAGAGAGAAAATGAATGAATGAATGAATTGACGAAAAGTTAGAAAGACAGAGTAACGGGTGCTTGGTAAGAAGAAGAACAAGAACAAGAACACGATGAACAAGAAGAAGAAACTTCGAAATATACAGAAGCGGTGTTGAAGAATAGCTTATCCAGTTTTGTTGTAGTTTTTGTTGGGATTTTCTTCCAAATGTTCAGAGCCACATTCCATTGTCACTCCTCAATGTACAAATCACATTAGATTCTGTAAACCATTGTCTAAATAAAAATTGTCGGGAAAAAATTGCATTCATACAGCGCTGTCTGTTGTGTGGGGAGAAAGAAACCAAAGCCATTTTACGGCAGACATTCACACACATGTACAGCTGTGGATGAAGGCGAGGAGACAGGACTTATGTAACATGTAGACAGACAGCCAGGGAAAGTGTTAACAGAAAGAGGGGGAGGAAAGACAGGACTTCTGTAACATGTAGACAGAGAGCCAGGGAAAGTGTTAACAGAAAGAGGGGGAGGAAAGACAGGACTTCTGTAACATGTAGACAGACAGCCAGGGAAAGTGTTAACAGAAAGAGGGGGAGGAAAGACAGGACTTCTGTAACATGTAGACAGACAGCCAGGGAAAGTGTTAACAGAAAGAGGGGGAGGAAAGACAGGACTTCTGTAACATGTAGACAGAGAGCCAGGGAAAGTGTTAACAGAAAGAGGGGGAGGAAAGACAGGACTTCTGTAACATGTAGACAGAGAGCCAGGGAAAGTGTTAACAGAAAGAGGGGGAGGAAAGACAGGACTTCTGTAACATGTAGACAGAGAGCCAGGGAAAGTGTTAACAGAAAGAGGGGGAGGAAAGACAGGACTTCTGTAACATGTAGACAGACAGCCAGGGAAAGTGTTAACAGAAAGAGGGGGAGGAAAGACAGGACTTCTGTAACATGTAGACAGAGAGCCAGGGAAAGTGTTAACAGAAAGAGGAGGAGGAAAGACAGGACTTCTGTAACACATGTAGACAGACAGCCAGGGAAAGTGTTAACAGAAAGAGGAGGAGGAAAGACAGGACTTCTGTAACACATGTAGACAGACAGCCAGGGAAAGTGTTAACAGAAAGAGGAGGAGGAAAGGCAGAAGTTATGTAACATGTAGACAGAGAGCCAGGGAAAGTGTTAAAAGAAAGAGGGGGAGGAAAGACAGGACTTATGTAACACATGTAGACAGACAGCCAGGGAAAGTGTTAACAGAAAGAGGAGGAGGAAAGACAGGACTTCTGTAACACATGTAGACAGACAGCCAGGGAAAGTGTTAACAGAAAGAGGGGGAGGAAAGACAGAAGTTATGTAACATGTAGACAGACAGCCAGGGAAAGTGTTAACAGAAAGAGGGGGAGGAAAGACAGGACTTCTGTAACATGTAGACAGAGAGCCAGGGAAAGTGTTAACAGAAAGAGGGGGAGGAAAGACAGAAGTTATGTAACACATGTAGACAGACAGCCAGGGAAAGTGTTAACAGAAAGAGGGGGAGGAAAGACAGGACTTCTGTAACACATGTAGACAGACAGCCAGGGAAAGTGTTAACAGAAAGAGGGGAGAAAAGCGTGTCGTCAGCCACCCCACTCCTTTTTTCTGCCCACAAATATCTGTTCATTTCACAATAACAGTGTATAATTTCCCAAGGAACAAGCATGTTGCTGCCATGTGTTCTCTTCCAGTGCACAGATGTACACGCTGCACACCACAGCTCCGTTTATCATCTCGTCACAAGCACTAGCACACAGACCACCACGTGAAGTCCAGTGGAGGGAAGAGTTAAAAAAAAACCTGGTTGTTGAAGGACGCGAACTCTTGGTCACTGGCTCCCTAGTCTGGCACAGAAGCACTGGGCCCCCGCTCCAGGTGCTGTGTACCTGGTGTTTGTTGTGAGCCAGAAGCCGGCAGCAGACACATTGATGTCTTTCCGGAGACACTGCAATCATCCCACAATCACCACCCGCCTGCCGCTTGTCTGAAAGGTCAGTGTTGGTGGGGGAGGGGGAGGGGTGTGGAAGCGGGGGAAGATGAGAGGGGGGAGGGGGAGGGGTGTGGAAGCGGGGGAAGATGAGAGGGGGGAGGGGGAGGGTGTGGAAGCGGGGGAAGATGAGAGGGGGGGAGGAGGGGTGTGG
>NC_134908.1:13927339-13932339 GCF_041734735.1 Babylonia areolata
GTGGTACATTTTGTACTGGATGTGGGGGGTCATTCTAGGCTAGCTTGTGATGATCCCTGTGGTACATTTTGTACTGGATGTGGGGGGTCATTCGAGGCTAACTTGTGATGATCGCTGTGGTACATTTGTACTGGATGTGGGGGGTCATTCTAGGCTAGCTTGTGATGATCCCTGTGGTACATTTTGTACTGGATGTGGGGGGTCATTCGAGGCTAACTTGTGATGATCCCTGTGGTACATTTTGTACTGGATGTGGGGGTCACTCTACACTATATTGTAACGACCCCCGGCAGTCATTCTAGGCTAGTTTGTGATGACCCTTGAGGTAAATTTTGTACTAGATATGGGGGTCATTCCAGGTTAGCTTGTGACGACCCCCGGCAGTCATTCTAGGCTAGTTTGTGATGACCCTTGAGGTAAATTTTGTACTAGATATGGGGGTCATCTCCAGGCTAGCTTGTGACGACCCCCGGCAGTCATTCTAGGCTAGTTTGTGATGACCCTTGAGGTAAATTTTGTACTAGATATGGGGGTCATTCCAGGCTAGCTTGTGACGACCCCCGGCAGTCATTCTAGGCTAGTTTGTGATGACCCTTGAGGTAAATTTTGTACTAGATATGGGGGTCATTCCAGGCTAGCTTGTGACGACCCCCGGCAGTCATTCTAGGCTAGTTTGTGATGACCCTTGAGGTAAATTTTGTACTAGATATGGGGGTCATTCCAGGCTAGCTTGTGACGACCCCCGGCAGTCATTGGAGGCTAGCCCATAAAGACCCCGGGGTAAATCCCACAGGGGAGGGGGGGGGGTTAGTTTGAGGCTGTCACAGTGGCAAGGAAAGAGGCTCTCCCCTCTCCGCCCTGTGGAGGCAGTGGCTGTGTCAGAGGCACACAGGAGCTGTGAGCAGTCATGACAAGGAACAGTTTCACTCACACTGGGCTCACGTTGAAGTTAACAATCCACCTGCCCTGCTCCTTTCCGCCGTCATGTGTGTATTGATTCTGTGGGAGAACCTGCCTCGTTTTTCTCTTCTTTCTTTGTGGGCGTTTTCGTTTTTTGTATTTGGGTTTTCTTTTTGCTTCTTCTCTTTTTCACTTCCTAGCTGTGAAATTCCGGCGTTGGATGTTTGAATGTCATGGGGCGGATGGTTCGATTCTGACATTATGCTGTGTTGCGTGTGTAAAATAGTATGGCCACGTGTCACTTCGGGGTGCACGTGCACTCACACACACACATTCATTTGCGGTTTATTCTACGTGACTGCACAATCGCACACACACACGTATACTAACAAATATTCTCTCTCTCTCTCTCTCTCTCTCTCTCTCTCTCTCTCTTTGTTTTATATATAGAAACGTAAGCGAACAGGAACTTATGTGCCGCTTGTGCATTCAGGCTATAGAAGACAAAATCTTTTTTTTTGTTTTGTTTGTTTTTTTGTTGTTGTTGTTGTTGTTGTTGCCCTGCTTTTCAAGATCTCAGAATGAAATTAATTCCTTCAAATTATTATACAGAACCATGTCATTTCAGACTAAATGTGCTGTTGTCAACAAGAAATGAGACGGGTCTTTTTAATTCCGCTATGTATATTCATGAAGCAAGCAAGAGGCTACACACTGAAGTCTGGAAACCTTATGTCTGTTAACTGTTAGTGTTACTTTTGGTAATGAAAATTATTTATCATGGTCTTTTGTATTAGCCCCTTCAGTATGGGGCCAAGGCCTTTATCTGAATAAACATCTGAATCAGAATCTGAATCTGAATCTGAATCTGACTCTCTCTCTCTCTCTCTCTCTCTCTCTCTCTCTCTCTCTCTCTGTTGTTGAAACTGACACCAATGGAGGAACGCAAACTACCTCCCGAAGCCTATGAAATGCTGTTAAACTGCACTTAGCGAGCAAAAGAAAACCAAAGCCGGCTTTTAACGTTGTTGATACATGAACGTCATTTGGGGAAGGGGGTCTCGGAGGGTCAGGGGCTGGGGGTGTTATCTTTTTCATAAAAATGTTCAAACAAAGACTGGTTGACAGCGCTTGACAGGTCTGATATTGTCATATCATTAACAGCAATTTGTATTTGGAAAACTGGTGATTCAAACAAATCACGATACACAACTACATTTGAACTGCATCGTATTTCTCTTCAGCCACATCTTTCTCTGCCGGGAGATCGGGGTGGTCTCCCCTGGTAGAGCGTGTCGCCATAAAACAACGCCACCCATTTTTATACGTATTCCTGTCTAAATGAAAATGTTTTACTATCAAAGTGGATTTTTTCAACAAAATTCCGCCATGGACAACCCTCTCTTTCGATACTCTAAAACAACAGGGGGGACGATTCTGTGTAAAAGGTCTCGAATAACAAAGCTTCCATCATTCGCGGGTTAACAGGCGGCCCGGGGGTTGGGGGGGAATGAACAGCAGGCATTACTGGGGCTGAATCTTTCACGGAAGAAGAAGGGTAAAAGTGAACCTCTCGTTCTCTGGGAGTTCCATCTTCCAAACATTGAAACAAAGCCACATGGCAGTGTCTCACCTTACTAGAGTTGTTTTTCCATGGCTAAAAAAATATTTTATGTGAAAAGGGGAGAGTATCAACTAGAAAAAAAGGCAGGGCGTCTTCTGTTACTGAGGATTATGTTGTTCACTGCAAGAAGAGTCAGACTTGACAGCTGCTGGCTTGTCCGGAAACCAGCCTTGTGGTGTTTGATGACAACCTGAAAGACAAATCGTTCACTGTCTTTTCCTTCTCTCCATACAGTGGACTATGACGACAGTGCAGTGTCTGTCTGTCTCTCCATACAGTGAAGTATAACGACAGTGTCTGTCTGTCTCTCCATACAGTGAAGTATAACGACCGTGTCTGTCTCTCCATACAGTGAAGTATAACGACAGTGTGTGTCTGTCTCTCCATACAGTGGACTATGACGACAGTGTCTGTCTCTCCATACAGTGAAGTATAACGACAGTGTCTGTCTCTCCATACAGTGAAGTATAACGACAGTGTCTGTCTGTCTCTCCATACAGTGAAGTATAACGACAGTGTCTGTCTCTCCATACAGTTGTGACCAAGCGCTATGCTTGCTCCAATATTTGCCTCACGCGCGAGCTGTATTAGCTTGCCTCACGCACAAGCTGTATTAGCAGACGACAGTTTTCCCTCCTAACCCGCGCACAGAATGTGTGACGTCACTCCGCTTACATCATTTTGTCCTCCTGGCCAGACCACCTGCTGACGGCTCGACCAGTGTCGCGTCGCGGTACGTCATTGGCTGAGAGCAAACTTGTGTTTCTGTTCCACCGTAATTAATTAATACCTCTTTTGTCAGATCAGTAAACTACAAGTATTATATACTGGCAGAATCGTCGCAATTCCATCTTTAAATCTATTCCATTTATGTTTGCCTGCGTTAAACTAATTTAACGCAGTTTGTAATTTTCCACGAGGAACTCGTTAAAACTGACCCTGTTCAGGTGACTTAAATTAAGATTATAAATTCATCTTAAATAATCAACACTTCATTTTATACTCATTATAAAGTAGGTATTGAGCTCTTTCTTTTGCAACTTATCCGACGTAAATCGGTTCAGGAATCATTTAGAAATCTGTCACTGAACACCTTTAAACAAACACAATTGTCATCGGATTCTCCGTGATTAGTGACGATCTGCTCGCAAGCACACGTGACGGACTTTGCGGTCCGCTAAACTTGCATAAATTGGCACAGTGAGGGATGAGTGGTCATTTCATACCTGGTCAGTCATCTGACCTGCTCTCTCTCTCTCTCTCTCTCTCTCTCTCTCTTGCTGCGTCGAGCAGTGTGTTGTGTCGTGTGTGCCCCCACAACGGCTGACACTTTGCTACGTATTGCTGTAAGTACTAGTATGTAGAATGTGTTGATTTGTAAATTGTATTATTCGACACAGTACTTGTGTTCATATGAGTATGTTCAGTTATTGCTTTGTTCAGTTAATTCTTTGTTCAGTTATTGCTTTGACATGTTAGCCACAGCTCGGCTATGATTGATCTAAATAATTGCCATGTCGTCATATGTTTGGAGCAGTGTTCCATTTGATTCTTCTTAACGTCACAGTCAGTGACGTCTCTGGACACTAATAGTTTGTTCAAGAATATTATAGTAGGTGCATATGATGCGTTCTTTCTCATTTGCTATCACTGATGAAGGTTACAGTGTTTCACTGATTCTCAGTACTCTAAGATGTGTGTAGTATTCTGTTGTGGTGATTACAAGATAGTGTTTGATTAATATCAGTTATTGGTTAAAACCACCTGATATGTATCAGTCTGTTAATTGTAATTTAGTTATCATGCTCTCTCCTATACGGCTTACTCCCGTATAGTGCTACATGATAAACTGATTCATTTGAGTCACTTTGACACTGTATAAGCTTTAACTAATCTATACTGTCAGTGTACTTTCACCAAGTCAGCATTGCTTCAATCACTTTAACTGCACTATTTAAATGTATTAGAAATGCCATTTGATGTCAGCGTTTGGTCTTCACACATATGCATTGTTGTTGCATATCCCAAACCCGAGTGATAGTCTTTCCATGTAATATGTATACATGTGCTTTACTATTCACTTGTGCCGACATTTTGTGCTGTCTTCTCTTTTTGTCTTCTTCTCTTTTTATCTTCTCTTTCTTATGTTCTTATAACTATTGTAAATAAAACAATAGAAAACCCCATTTGTGACTGGCCTGTGCGTGGGATCTTGTCTATCCTTTCAATTAATCACATTTAGTTAAGTCTTTTGTGCCGTACCGTATTAGAACCACTCGGGTCACGGCTACACAGTGAAGTATAACGACAGTGTCTGTCTCTCCATACAGTGAAGTATAACGACAGTGTCTGTCTGTCTCTCCATACAGTGAAGTATAACGACAGTGCAGTGTCTGTCTGTCTCTCCATACAGTGAAGTATAACGACAGTGTCTGTCTGTCTCTCCATACAGTGAAGTATAACGACAGTGTCTGTC
>NC_134908.1:13937339-13967339 GCF_041734735.1 Babylonia areolata
TGTGTGACCACTGTTCTGTGTCATGGTCAGTGCTGTGTGACCACTGTTCTGTGTCATGGTCAGTGCTGTGTGACCACTGTTCTATGTCATGGTCAGTGCTGTGTGACCACTGTTCTGTCATGGTCAGTGCTATGTGACCACTGTTCTGTGTCATGGTCAGTGCTGTGTGACCACTGTTCTATGTCATGGTCAGTGCTATGTGACCACTGTTCTATGTCATGGTCAGTGCTGTGTGAACACTGTTCTATGTCATGGTCAGTGCTGTGTGACCACTGTTCTGTGTGATGGTCAATGCTGTGTGACCACTGTTCTATGTCATGGTCAGTGCTGTGTGACCACTGTTCTGTGTGATGGTCAGTGCTGTGTGACCACTGTTCTATGTCATGGTCAGTGCTATGTGACCACTGTTCTGTCATGGTCAGTGCTATGTGACCACTGTTCTGTGTCATGGTCAGTGCTGTGTGACCACTGTTCTATGTCATGGTCAGTGCTGTGTGACCACTGTTCTGTCATGGTCAGTGCTGTGTGACCACTGTTCTGTCATGGTCAGTGCTATGTGACCACTGTTCTATGTCATGGTCAGTGCTGTGTGACCACTGTTCTGTCATGGTCAGTGCTATGTGACCACTGTTCTGTGTGATGGTCAGTGCTGTGTGACCACTGTTCTATGTCATGGTCAGTGCTGTGTGACCACTGTTCTATGTCATGGTCAGTGCTATGTGACCACTGTTCTGTGTCATGGTCAGTGCTGTGTGACCACTGTTCTATGTCATGGTCAGTGCTATGTGACCACTGTTCTATGTCATGGTCAGTGCTATGTGACCACTGTTCTGTGTCATGGTCAGTGCTGTGTGACCACTGTTCTGTCATGGTCAGTGCTGTGTGACCACTGTTCTATGTCATGGTCAGTGCTGTGTGAACACTGTTCTCTGTCATGGTCAGTGCTGTGTGACCACTGTTCTGTGTGATGGTCAGTGCTGTGTGAACACTGTTCTATGTCATGGTCAGTGCTGTGTGACCACTGTTCTGTGTGATGGTCAGTGCTGTGTGACCACTGTTCTATGTCATGGTCAGTGCTGTGTGACCACTGTTCTATGTCATGGTCAGTGCTGTGTGACCACTGTTCTGTGTCATGGTCAGTGCTGTGTGACCACTGTTCTGTGTGATGGTCAGTGCTGTGTGAACACTGTTCTGTGTCATGGTCAGTGCTGTGTGACCACTGTTCTGTCATGGTCAGTGCTGTGTGACCACTGTTCTATGTCATGGTCAGTGCTGTGTGACCACTGTTCTGTGTCATGGTCAGTGCTGTGTGACCACTGTTCTGTGTCATGGTCAGTGCTGTGTGACCACTGTTCTGTGTGATGGTCAGTGCTGTGTGACCACTGTTCTATGTCATGGTCAGTGCTGTGTGACCACTGTTCTATGTGATGGTCAGTGCTGTGTGACCACTGTTCTATGTCATGGTCAGTGCTGTGTGGACCAGGAACCCAGTGGCCATGCACTAGGAAGCAAATGTGCACAGGTTCGAGTCTCCAGTTTCACAATCATCCAGACAGGGATTTCTTATTGCTCAGCCCCTCCACCAGACCTTGTGTTATGTTATTCGGATCCAACGATAATCTGAAGTCACCGTGTGCAACATGTACTTTGCGCACTTTATAGATCCACGGCAAAAAAGGGGTTGTTCCCGGCAAATCTGTGTAGACAAACCAACTTTGAAAGTAAAACAACACTTGCAGACAGGACAGATTGTTTATAACATGGGTGGCGCGGCACTGTGGCGACGTTCTCTCTGAGGAGAGCAGCCCGCATTTCACAGAGCTGTGTTGTGAAAAGGTAATGATTACACGACAGGTATACAGAGGGTTAGGGAGGGGTGACCACAATTACTGTTTGGTTGGCAGTGGTGACTGCACACTACCGCATGCACCAAACACACTCACACACAGATATATTTATATGACTTTTTGTGCACAGATATTAACGAACCAACACATACTTCCCCCAACAATTTACCACCCCGACCCGACCCACCCACATATCCACACACACACATACACACACACACGGGCACAGAGAGAGGGGGGAGGGCAGAAAAAGAGAGAAAGAGAGGAGGGCGCTTCCAAATTCTGCAACATGACGTGTTCAAACTGACAACTACCTATGATCTACAGCAAGCAAGACGCTTTCAATCAGGACATCCTCCTCCTTTCAGCCACACTCTTTTCGGGCATGCCGAGGTGAAAGCCAAGAACGGCTCAGTCAGGAGTGGTGGCACGAACTTTGGCCTCACTCCCCAAGTCATGGTTCGAGTGTGTGAGTCAGTGTTCAGTCTGGTCACAGGAAAACGACATCGTGCATCTGTCGCCTTTTGTTGCGTGGGTCTTTGGTTCTGTTCACTGAACATTAAAGGTTGTCTCAAAATACGTTCAGCTCAGGAGAAAAAAAAATCTGTTCCAACTTTGTTCGCGATGTGACGGAAGCTTTTTGCCATTAATTTGGACTGCTTTAAGGATCGGGGGGTGCTCGGCCCTGAGGCCCCTTGGCCATCGGCATGGCTGTGAGGAACATGGTTTGATGGAGTGACCACAGTGCACTGACAACACCACACACATACAGGCCTACACACACAGGCGTGCACACGTGTATGTATATATATATATATATATATATAGAGAGAGAGAGAGAGAGAGAGAGAGAGAGACGTATAGATAGATAGATAGATAGATAGATAGATAGATGGATGGATGGATAGATAGATGGATGGATAGATACATACATACATACACACACACACACACACACACACACACACACATGGCAATGACCAATCGAAATCAGACCACGTGAAAGCCGACACGTGTCAACAGAGCACTGTCCAGTACCATCGTCCATCACAGTGCCGGGTTTCACAAGACGTTTCCAAACAAAACAAGCAGAGAGGGGCGGGAAGGGGGGATAGGGTGGGTGGGTGGGGGGGCACCAAACGCCGTGGCGAAGTGGTCAGTGTCATGGATTGACTACAGGGGGTACGCGGGTCCATGCCCCCAAAGAGGTGGAGGGTGTGTGTGGGGGTGGGGGTGTTGGGGCGGGGGGCATGGCCAGCTCCTACCCAGAGCTGAGTGTGCCATGGGCTGAAAGGGGAAGACAGGGACCACACTGCTGAGGGTCATCCAGTTCACTGATCCGTCACTGGGAGTGTTGCTCAAATTCCCTGACCAACACTGCATGTGGCTGTATCTCTTGGCGTGGCTGACGCTGGGATACGTCACAAGAGGACAGCCTTGTTGAACAGCCTCTAACTTCACTGGGCCCACATTGCAGCATCGCCACTGCCCCTTCACCGTTCATCGTCATCAAAATACAGAAAAAATGGATCCCAACATCCCCCCTCCACCCCTGGCTTCCCCCCCCCCTGCCCCCCTGCCCCCCTCTGATTATATCAGAATGATTCTGATTTATCAGTTGCACAAGCACAGGGCACACACGCACGCACACATAATTCACTTTTGTTCCAAAACACGTGCACAACATGGGTTTAGATGTTAGCACGGAATGGAAAAGTTTAGATGTTAGCACGGAATGGAAAAGTTTAGATGTTAGCACGGAATGGAAAAGTTTAGATGTTAGCACGGAATGGAAAAGTGACTCAGTTATTGTATCTGGTGGAGTGTGCTTTCGGACAGAAGTCACGTTTGCTGGAGATCTGCTGCTAAAACTTTCTTTTTTAATAGAAATTATATAATCTCTTGTTTTGTTTTTTTAACGCAGCACGCTTGCAGAAAAAAATAAGTATTTGTTTGTGTTTGGCTATAAGTGACTTTTTCCTTTGGTTTTTGTTAGAGCTAATGTTTTCATTGCTTAAATTTGACTGTTCTAATGCCTACATCATTGACCAATTATCTATATGAGTCTTTTGGTTTTATATGACAGAACTGATGTCTATTGTACTATGGAATCTACTTCATAATGGTTCTGATGTAGTCAAATTGGAGGCAAGGCCACATGTTTTATGTGACTGTACAAGTACTTCATCGTTTTTCAGTGGGCTGATAGACTGGCTGATCAACCCCTCCTCATGGGGATGTGAGGAATGATGGTGGTGTCAGCGTCATTGTTGATTGGTTGATCCATGATTGATTTGGTGGGATTGATTGTTCCGTTGTTGATCTGTTTGGATGACTAGTTGGTGCAGTGCTGTCCCTTTGGTTTCTTCTGGACTTCCTGTTTGTACAATTGATTGGATGATTCATTTTGTGAATGTTTGATTGGTTGATAATTGAAGTGGTGAAATGTATTGATGTGTTTATTTATAAAACTGAGGGGGTGACTGATCATCAGTTACAATGCACGGGCAAGGCCATACGGCGGCACATGTCTCCTGACAGACAGACAGACACGCACACGCACACGCACACGCACATACATACATACATATACACGCTAACACATACACCCCGATATATCACAACATTAAGATTTCTTCTTTCAGACTTCAGTCCCGGTATATAAACTGTAAAACAAAAGGAGCCATAGATACTGCACTTTAGCTCGCGAGATATAGTTCAGATATTTCGCCTGTTTTTGTTTTGTTTTGTTTTGTTGTGCAATTTAAGTATGAAGTATATGGCAAAGCATATTGTCAGACCTTGTATGTGTAAATGTACCTACATATTGATTTTTATATCAAATGTTTTTATATGTGTAACCGAACGCTTAGCTCAGGCTTCAAAATACTGCTTCACGCATGAGCTGTATAACAGACGGCTTTTTCGCAACTGACTTGCCGGTCTACAACGGCTCGCGCAGAATGTGTGACGCCATTCCCGGTTTGAACGCAAAGCCCATTCTAAACCTATTCTCTTAGCATCTATTAAATCAAGTCTCTGTATCATTCGCTGCAATATTATATTTGTTGTGCTTACACACACACTTTCATCAGTTAGAAGCATACTTCATTTTAGTTTAATGTAAAGATTTCAACTGACGCTAAGCTTACGCCATTTTGTCCTCCTCGCCACACAACCACTCCACAACTAGTTCGCTCTACGTCATTGGGTGAGTAGAAACTTGTGTTTCTGTTCCACCGTATTTAATTAATATCTCTTTTGTCGGATCAGTAAACTGCAAGTATTATATACTGGCAGAATCGTCGCAATTCCATCTTTAAAACTATTCCATTTATGTTTGCCTACATTAAACTGATTTAACGCAGTTTGTAATTTTCCGTGATGAGCTCGCTAAAACTGATCAGTTCAAGTGACTTAAATTAAGATTATAAATTGATGGTAAATAATCCACACTTCATTTTATAGTCATTAGACAGCAGGCGTTGAGCTCTTTCTTTTGCGACCATCCGACGTAGATCGATTCAGGAATCATTGAGAAATCTGTCACTGAACACCTTGAAACAAACACAATTCTAATCAGATTTAGCCTGATTGGGGACGTTTTGATTCACGGGCCATGCTAAGCCTCATTGCAGTCCGCTTAACTTGTATAAGTAGCGACAGAGTGTGGTCACTGGTCACTTTTCACCTGTACCCGTTTGCGGCGATAGCCAGCTAGCTGACCACTGACTGTTGAGAGAGTAGGGGGGGGGGGGTGTTCATATCATTTATTCGTTTATACGCTGGGCCCCAGCCCCTGTTTTGAGGTGTAAGAGCTGTATGTTGTATAAACCTGACACTGCGATACACGTGAACATCAAAATAAAAAGTGAAACAAAAACAAATCTAACTTGAACTAGTTTTTACAGTTCGGTGAGAGAGACAGACAGACAGACAGAGACAGACAGAGAGTGACAGAGAAACAAACAGACAGCTGAAAACGAAATGGAAATGACTGTTCACTCTGCCATTTTGATTCCACGTTCCCAGAACAGCCTTCACTGAACGAGAGAGAATGAAGTTCATCAACATTCACAACACGACGCACGTGTGTACGCATTGCTTGGGCTTGTATTCTTACACACACACATGCGCGCGTGCGCGACCTGTTTCATTAGATTATGCACTACAAACTGGATACATATTTGTATTGTTTTATGTCTTATTAATCTAAAGGTTTCAAGCGTTCTACTCCATTCTATTCACACATACTCAACTACTCGTCTGATACCACATGATGGGAAAAGACGTCAATTACATTACTACTACTACTACTACTACTACTACTACTACTACTACTACTACTACACACACACACACACACACACACACACACACACACACACACACACACAAAAACACACTCTATCTCTGCGCGCGCATCCACAAACACAGGCAGGCACGCGCGCGCGCCCGCATACACACACACACACACACACACATACACACACACACACACACACACACACACACACACACACACACACACATCCTCCACCCCTCCCCCCGCTCTACACAATATAAACGACAATGTGGTTTTGTTGTTGTTGTTTTTAATTTTTCATTATTTCATTTCAGAAATGCGTTGACCCTGCTGGTAAGCAGGAAACACGTGTCCTTCACTGAGTGGCGCGCTGACCAAGTGGTACAACGCCCGACTAAACTGCCAGTGTCCGAGAGTTCCATTCCCACAAGAGCTGTCTGCAAGTGGTGTTTTTTTGTGGGGGGTTTTTTCCTTCAAAATTTTGCCAAGCATAACCTTTCTGTTGGCGTAGGTTCTTTTACGTGCGCAAAGTGCATGCTGATCACGGTCCATCGGTTTATCCGAATGACTAGCGTCCAGACCACCACTCAAGGTCCAGTGGATGGGAAGAAAGCTCTCGCTTCCTGGGCGGACAGGTTACCAAACGATCATTCACTGCAAAATGAACAACTTCCGATTTCCAGTCAGTGAAGTCATCGCCTGATGCAGACATCCAACAACAACACTGCTTGAAGTTTTAGTCACATGTTTTCCTGTCAGCGAAAGTGTAATGTTTTGAGGAAAAAAAAAATGTATGGGATAGATTTACAAGCGTTACTTTCAAATAAATAAAACAAAAAACATTTAAATCTACGCATCTTTCTGTTTTAATTTCTAAACTAAACAGCGTTCGAAAAACAGAGAAATATCAAAGTGTATAATTCTGAAATGGATGTTTCAAAACAGTCCGTGCCTAAGGTTTCCTATGGCAACAGTACTCGGGGGCGACTGAACGCGTTTTGTTGACCATTCAACAATGTCTCTTTTAACAACAATTTATCTTTTAGAGATAATAAAGCAAACATTTGTCTTTTACAGATAATACAGCAATCTTGTATTTTGTATCAAAGAATTGACAAAAACCAGTTATAGTGTGATGGCTTCACCTGAACAGTGCAACACCTTGTGCTGAAGACGTATTGCTGAACCACCCCACATGGAACGTACCTGGCGCCCAGCTGATCAGCAGTACACTGCCACATGATCGGATCACCATCATTTAAACCACATCTTCTTGTACAAGCGGTCTTAGACAAAAACAACGAAAACATGTATAAAGACAGCACACACACACACACACACACACACACACACACACACACACAGAGAGAGAGAGAGAGAGAGAGAGCAACAACAACAATGACAACAGCAACAACAACAACCTTCAGCATGTTTCCCTTGCTCTCGGCGCGTTCGTTTCAGCACATGGCATCATTCCTCCAGAGACGATTCTTGGAAACCACCCCCATCACCCATATCACCCCGCCCCCCTCCATCCCTCACACCCCCTCCTTCCTACCTTGTGTCAGTCGGGCCCCCACCACCATCACCATCACCACCACCACCACCACCCGCACTGCTCGTTGTCATCAAACCAAACCAGAGGGAAGTGACGGCTGGCCTAACTCACACACAGAAGACAGGTCGTGTTGAACGTGCAGACCACTGTCACACAGCACCACTGACGTTCACTCTCACACTGACACCGTGGCAGCAGGAGCGGCAGATTCCGAGGAAGGAGAACCAAGTGATGCCCCGACTCCCTCCTCCCCCTGGTGCTGGTGAAAAGGGCACCAGGATCACAGCGCGGACCACCCAGTCAGCGACACTGTCACAGAGAGCCGTGCTGTCTGTGCTGTCTGTGTGGGCCTGCTGTCGCCGCGTCGCTCGCCACACTGTTCAGCCCGCAGGCCGACAGGAGCACGTGACACTGGCTGCTGTTGGCCATGTCCACCCTGTGTGTGTGTGTGTGTGTGTGTGTGTGTGTCGCACAAGTCACTGCTTCAATAATGACCGACACTTTGGGTTTTTGTCTTTTCTGTGGGGGTGGGAGAGAGGGTTTATAGGGTGTTTATGGGTGTGGGTATGTGTGGGTGAGTATGTGTGGGTGGGTGTCTGTGTGTCTGTGTCTGTCTTTCAGTTTGTCTGCTTGTGTATCTGTGTGATTGTATGTGTGTGTGTGTGTGTGTGTGTGTGTGTGTCTTCTCTCTCTCTCTCTCTCTCTCTCTCTCTCTCTCTCTCTCTCTCTCTCTCTCTCTGTGACAGTGTGTGCGGGTGCGTGATGGGAACACACACACACACACACATATATATATGTATATATATATACACACACATATATATATATATATATATATATATATATATATATATATATATATATAAGATAAATAGATAGACAGAGACGGAGACAAACGGAGACAGACTGATAGGCATACAGACACACACAGACAGAAAGACAGACGGACCTCTAGAGAGAGAGAGAGGGGGGGGGGGGGGGGTTGCAGAGACAGAGAACGTGCGACAGCAGCAGACAGGCAGACAGCAGTGAACAGTGTCATCAGAGGGTCAGCTGGCCTCCCTGTCGGGTCCCCCTCCCCTCCCCCCTCCCCACCCTCCCCATCCTCACCCCGCTGCTCGCCTCACCACAAACCACGTGGCAAGCGCGTGCGCGCGTGTGTGTGTGTGTTCGTGCGCATGCTCACTTTCTTTAATCCTTTCTCCACACACCTACGCAGGCACACAGGAAACTGAAGGAGGCTGGGTTTGAAGGCGTTGTGCTGGAGAGACAGCGGTACTCCCACCCCCACCCATCCCCTCTCACATACACCCTTCTGTGGCCAGTCACAAGCCCGGAGTCTGGAATATTCAGGTCCTGACTGCCACAGTCCCTTAGGATATACAGTAAAATGATCAAGTCGTGGTTCAAAGTCTTCATTATGTGACATATACACTTCTCCTTTAAGTGTTTTATACAGATATAGACTCTTTTTTTTAATTTGTTGATGACATTAACATGATAAGTCCAAACAGACAAGGCTGAGGACAGTATCTGACTGGGGTCATCTGTTCTCTAACTGGGGTCATCTGTTCTCTAACTGGGGTCATCTGTTCTCTAACTGGGGTCATCTGTTCTCTAAGATCTCTTGATACTGGTCAACACAGCACAAAGTCAGTGTCGTCTTCTTTAGATTCTTGACACAATGGACAAATCAAATTTTGAGAGAGAGAAAGAGAGACAGACAGACAGACAGGCAGGCACAGAGAGAGAGAATGAATGAATGAATGAATGAATGAATGGTTTATTCATTTATAGGCCATTGCCCCTTATGAAAGGGTGTCACAAATTCTTCATAGACATCGCATCGTGCATTGTAAAATGACATACGTTCAGATAACGTAAATATGTCATACCTTCTTTCTAAGTAATATACCCTCACCTAAGTGATACATAATACACACCATCAAACATATTGTATTCAATTGACATTTATACCCTAAATGATATACGATATACGCTAAATAATAACTCTTACATGCGTGGTTAATAGCGCTCAGTTAGGTTATACACATCGTCCGTATGTAGTCGTTACTGGATACACTAAGACATAAGAACAGATCGGAGCTTAAACGATTTATACAGATAAATTGATGGGTTTCTAATAGTTTGTTCATGCGCTGATGCCATAAGTAACGACAGTCTAAACTGACTTGGGAACTTAAAATATGTCAGTGGTATGTACTGTACTCTTAAATTATACAAGACAGGACAGGACAGGACAGAACAAAATGCACCTCATTTTCTTTCTCCATCTGGCAAAGTGGGCATAATAAGTCAGCCTCATTGTGCAGTCTATAACGATAGCCATGCTCAGCAAAATTTTGGAAATGCCCAGTCTGAATCTTGTCATTGTATACCTTAAATTTCTGTCTAGATTCATTAGTAAATGTTTTGATATCAGGTATAGTACAAAAAGTTCTGTAAACATTAAATCTTTCACTGTTGTTTACATGAAGTCCCATTCTTGCCATCTACACAGAATTAACCTTTCCTTGAAAACCCGAAGAAACTCGTCAATCCCTTTCACACCTTGGTTAAGCCACACATAACCAAAACCAAACATGCACAACTTAAAACGTATCTTAGTAGCCCAGTTTGTTTTACCACGTGCATCGAGATCGAATAACATTTTGTAGGCTTTGTGTGGTAGTCTAGACTCATGCATTCTTACTAATTTCAGCCAGTATTTAACGCACTTCATAACTGAATTTATATAGATAGGGTACCTGTTTGTTTCTCCATATACAAAATCATTAGGTGTTTGTGTTTCTATACCCAAATATCTTTTTAATGCAAATAAATGAACCTTTTCACAATGAAATGCTGCTCTATCAAGTCCCCATATCTCAGCACCATACTGTACTATTGGTTGAATTTGTGAGTCAAATAATTTCAAATAAGTATTTAAAGAATGACATTTTAACTTTGATAACTTTTGCAATATGCACAATAAAGCATTTTTGCTCTGCTACAAAAATCATTACAGGCTGCCATAAACCTAAGTCTAGTAGAGAAGTAAATTCCTAAGTATTTATATGCATTAATAACTGGCATAACAATACCATAAAATGTCCACCTTTCCCTGGCGGCGAAACTAAATACAATGATGTTACTTTTATCCATGTTTACTTTCAAGTGTAGAGCGGAAGCTGCATGACATAGACTATTAAGCTGTGTTCAGAGAGAGAGAGAGAGAGAGAGACTTTTATCTGCCGTTGGTTGCATATTCTGTGTGTTGCTCGCAATCCCCTTTTTTGTGTTCATTTCTTGTTAACAATGATCTGTCTATATGTGGCCACTTTCCGTGCGCTCCCCAAGGGTGGACCGTTACCTTCTATCACTGTGTGTGTGTGTGTGTGTGTGTGTGTGTGTGTGTGTGTGTGTGTATGTGTGTCTGTGTGTGTCTGTGTGTCTGTGTGTGTCTGTGTCTGTGTGTATGTGTGTGTGTCTGTGTGTCTGTTTGTGTGTGTGTGTGTGTCTGTGTGTCTGTGTGTGTGTGTCTGTGTCTGTTTCTCTGTGTGTGTGTGTGTGTGTGTGTGTGTGTGTGTGTGTGTGTGTGTGTGTGTGTGTGTGTGTGTGTGTGTGTGTGTATCCATGTGTGTGTGTGTGTGTGTGTGTGTGTGTGTTAATGTCATAAATTCTGTGGCCTTTCATGCCCTGGTCTAGTGGTGACCTCAGTTTGCCCCCACCCCCACCCCTCCTCCACACCCATGCTTGGGGTGAGTCTTGTCAAGGTCTTCAGTTGTCGGCAGATTCATGGGGGACTGTCGTTGGAGGGACGTGGTGGTGGTCATCACTCTGGGGGGGACGTGGTGGTGGTCATCACTCTGGGGGGGACGTGGTGGTGGTGGTCATCACTCTGGAGGGGACGTGGTGGTGGTGGTCATCACTCTGGAGGGGACGTGGTGGTGGTGGTCATCACTCTGGAGGGGACGTGGTGGTGGTGGTCATCACTCTGGGGGGGACGTGGTGGTGGTCATCACTCTGGGGGGGACGTGGTGGTGGTCATCACTCTGGGGGGGACGTGGTGGTGGTCATCACTCTGGAGGGGACGTGGTGGTGGTGGTCATCACTCTGGGGGGGACGTGGTGGTGGTCATCACTCTGGGGGGACGTGGTGGTGGTCATCACTCTGGAGGGGACGTGGTGGTGGTGGTCATCACTCTGGGGGGGACGTGGTGGTGGTCATCACTCGGGGGGACGTGGTGGTGGTGGTCATCACTCTGGAGGGGACGTGGTGGTAGTGGTCATCACTCTGGAGGGGACGTGGTGGTGGTGGTCATCACTCTGGAGAGGACGTGGTGGTGGTGGTCATCACTCTGGGGGGGACGTGGTGGTGGTCATCACTCTGGGGGGGACGTGGTGGTGGTCATCACTCTGGGGGGGACGTGGTGGTGGTGGTCATCACTCTGGGGGGGACGTGGTGGTGGTGGTCATCACTCTGGAGGGGACGTGGTGGTGGTCATCACTCTGGAGGGGACGTGGTGGTGGTCATCACTCTGGAAGGGACGTGGTGGTGGTCATCACTCTGGAGGGGACGTGGTGGTGGTGGTCATCACTCTGGAGAGGACGTGGTGGTGGTCATCACTCTGGAGGGGACGTGGTGGTGGTCATCACTCTGGAGGGGACGTGGTGGTGGTGGTCATCACTCTGGAGGGGACGTGGTGGTGGTCATCACTCTGGAGGGGACGTGGTGGTGGTGGTCATCACTCTGGAGAGGACGTGGTGGTGGTCATCACTCTGGAGGGGACGTGGTGGTGGTCATCACTCTGGAGGGGACGTGGTGGTGGTGGTCATCACTCTGGAGGGGACGTGGTGGTGGTCATCACTCTGGAGGGGACGTGGTGGTGGTCATCACTCTGGAGGGGACGTGGTGGTGGTCATCATTCTGGAGGGGACGTGGTGGTGGTCATCACTCTGGAGGGGACGTGGTGGTGGTCATTACTCTGGAGGGGACGTGGTGGTGGTGGTCATCACTCTGGAGGGGACGTGGTGGTGGTGGTCATCACTCTGGAGGGGACGTGGTGGTGGTCATCACTCTGGAGGGGACGTGGTGGTGGTCATCACTCTGGAGGGGACGTGGTGGTGGTCATCACTCTGGAGGGGACGTGGTGGTGGTCATCACTCTGGAGGGGACGCTCACTCAGTCTGGCTCAGCGACTCCGTGATTATTGTCGTCAGTAAGAGGCTTAGCTGGCGGTATCCCAAGTATGTTCAATCAGAACAGGCACTACCGAACACCACTGAAGTGACTCATCAGTAGTGCAGGGTCTCCACTGGTGTATGGCCTCCTGGCGACCTAACATCCATAGTTCCCTATGGACTGCCGGTGATGGGAATACGACAGACAGACGAACCGGGGTGTGGCTGTGTATGGGGGACTGGAATGAGCGGCGTGGGAGTGACACCACTGAAATGATGCAGATGATGGGGCAGCAAAGTGAGACAGAGACAGGGAGAGAGATGGGGAGAGCGGTGTAGAGACAGAGACAGGGAGAGAGATGGGGAGAGCTATGTTGGGACAGAGATAGGGAGAGAGATGGGGAGAGCTATGTTGGGACAGAGACAGGGAGAGAGATGGGGAGAGCGGTGTAGAGACAGAGACAGGGAGAGAGATGGGAAGAGCGATGTTGAGACAGAGACAGGGAGAGAGATGGGGAGAGCTATGTTGGGACAGAGACAGGGAGAGAGATGGGGAGAGCGGTGTAGAGACAGAGACAGGAAGAGAGATTGGGAGAGCGATGTTGAGACAGAGACAGGGAGAGAGATGGGGAGAGCGGTGTACAGAGACAGGGAGAGAGATGGGAAGAGCGGTGTACAGAGACAGGGGGAGAGATGGGGAGAGCGGTGTACAGAGACAGGGAGAGAGATGGGGAGAGCGATGTTGAGACAGAGACAGGGAGAGAGATGGGGAGAGCTATGTTGGGACAGAGACAGGGAGAGAGATGGAGAGAGCGGTGTAGAGACAGAGACAGGAAGAGAGATTGGGAGAGCGATGTTGAGACAGAGACAGGGAGAGAGATGGGGAGAGCTATGTTGGGACAGAGACAGGGAGAGAGATGGGGAGAGCGGTGTAGAGACAGAGACAGGAAGAGAGATTGGGAGAGCGATGTTGAGACAGAGACAGGGAGAGAGATTGGGAGAGCGATGTTGAGACAGAGACAGGGAGAGAGAGATGTGAAGAGCGGTGTACAGAGACAGGGGGAGAGATGGGGAGAGCGGTGTACAGAGACAGGGAGAGAGATGGGGAGAGCGGTGTACAGAGACAGGAAGAGAGAGATGGGGAGAGCGGTGTACAGAGACAGGGGGAGAGATGGGGAGAGCGGTGTACAGAGACAGGGGGAGAGATGGGGAGAGCGGTGTACAGAGACAGGGAGAGAGAGATGGGGAGAGCGGTGTACAGAGACAGGGGGAGAGATGGGGAGAGCGGTGTACAGAGACAGGGGGAGAGATGGGAAGAGCGATGTACAGAGACAGGGAGAGATGGGGAGAGCGGTGTACAGAGACAGGGAGAGAGATGGGAAGAGCGGTGTACAGAGACAGGGAGAGAGATGGGGAGAGTGATGTGGAGACAGAAACAGAGAGAGATGAGGAGAACGATGTAGAGACAGACAGGGAGAGATTGGGAGAGCGATATAGAGACAGAGACAGGGAGAGATTGGGAGAGCGATGTAGAGACAGAGACAGGGAGAGAGATGAGGAGAACGATGTAGAGACAGAGACAGGGAGAGATGGGGAGAGCGATGTAGAGACAGAGACAGGGAGAGAGATGAGGAGAACGATGTAGAGACAGAGACAGGGAGAGATGGGGAGAGCGATGTAGAGACAGAGACAGGGAGAGAGATGAGGAGAACGATGTAGAGACAGACAGGGAGAGATGGGGAGAGCGATGTAGAGACAGAGACAGGGAGAGATGGGGAGAGCGATGTAGAGACAGAGACAGGGAGAGATGGGGAGAGCGATGTAGAGACAGAGACAGGGAGAGATGGGGAGAGCGATGTAGAGACAGAGACAGGGAGAGATGGGGAGAGCGATGTAGAGACAGAGACAGGGAGAGATGGGGAGAGCGATGTAGAGTCAGAGACAGGGAGAGATGGGGAGAGCGATGTAGAGACAGAGACAGGGAGAGATGGGGAGAGCGATGTAGAGACAGAGACAGGGAGAGATGGGGAGAGCGATGTAGAGACAGAGACAGGGAGAGATGGGGAGAGCGATGTAGAGACAGAGACAGGGAGAGATGGGGAGAGCGATGTAGACAGAGACAGGGAGAGATGGGGAGAGCGATGTAGAGACAGACAGGGAGAGATGGGGAGAGCGATGTAGAGACAGAGACAGGGAGAGATGGGGAGAGCGATGTAGAGACATAGACAGGGAGAGATGGGGAGAGCGATGTAGAGACAGAGACAGGGAGAGATGGGGAGAGCGATGTAGAGACAGAGACAGGGAGAGATGGGGAGAGCGATGTAGAGACAGAGACAGGGAGAGATGGGGAGAGCGATGTAGAGACAGAGACAGGAAGAGATGGGGAGAGCGATGTAGAGACAGAGACAGGGAGAGATGGGGAGAGCGATGTAGAGACAGAGACAGGGAGAGATGGGGAGAGCGATGTAGAGACAGAGACAGGGAGAGATGGGGAGAGCGATGTAGAGACAGAGACAGACAGAGGTCGAGTCACAGAAAGAGAGAGTGCGACTGAGAGAGAAACAGAGAGGGAAAGAGCGAGAGAGAGACACACACAGAAAGAGAAAAAGACAGAGATATACAGAGAGAAGGTGAGACAGAGACAGACACAGAGAGAGACACACACAGAAAGAGAAAAAGACAGAGATATACAGAGAGAAGGTGAGACAGAGACAGACACAGAGAGAGACACACACAGAAAGAGAAAAAGACAGAGATATACAGAGAGAAGGTGAGACAGAGACAGACACAGAGAGAGACACACACAGAAAGAGAAAAAGACAGAGATATACAGAGAGAAGGTGAGACAGAGACAGACACAGAGAGAGACACACACAGAAAGAGAAAAAGACAGAGATATACAGAGAGAAGGTGAGACAGAGACGGACACAGAGAGAGACAGAGACACAGAGAGAGACACACACAGAAAGAGAAAAAGACAGAGATATACAGAGAGAAGGTGAGACAGAGACGGACACAGAGAGAGACACAGACAGAAAGAGAAAAAGACAGAGATATACAGAGAGAAGGTGAGACAGAGACAGACACAGAGAGAGACACACAGACAGAAAGAGAAAAAGACAGAGATATACAGAGAGAAGGTGAGACAGAGACGGACACAGAGAGAGACACAGACACAGAGAGAGACACACACAGAAAGAGAAAAAGACAGAGATATACAGAGAGAAGGTGAGACAGAGACAGACACAGAGAGAGACACACACAGAAAGAGAAAAAGACAGAGATATACAGAGAGAAGGTGAGACAGAGACAGACACAGAGAGAGAGACACACAGAAAGAGAAAAAGACAGAGATATACAGAGAGAAGGTGAGACAGAGACAGACACAGAGAGAGACACACACAGAAAGAGAAAAAGACAGAGATATACAGAGAGAAGGTGAGACAGAGACAGACACAGAGAGAGACAAAGACACACACACACACACACACACACACACACACACACACACAGAGAGAGAGACAGGGAGAGAATTAATATTGTTCTTGTTGCTGGTTCTGCCTGTGACAGAGAGTGAGTGAGTAATAACAGAAAATAATCGAACGACTGATACACATTGACTGGTAGCTTTGTTGGGTGTGTGGGGGGAGAGGGGGGGGTGCCTGTCTGTCTGTCTGTGTCTGAGTGTCTGTGTATCTGTGTATCTGTGTGTGTATTTTTGCAACCCATGTCAGCACAGGTGCATCCTTGTGAATCTTCAGTTTCCAGCGTGATCCTTTCGCGTTTCGCTCCAGTTGGGTGTGTTTTGTTTGGAGTCACAGAGACAGAGACAGGGACAGAGACAGAGACAGGGACAGAGACAGAGAGAGAGACAGGGACAGGGACAGAGACAGAGAGAGAGAGAGAGAGAGAGCATGTTCAAGCCAGTAAAAAAATAAATAACCAGTGAAAACAAATATTCAAAAAAAGACACATATCTAATGTACATTTAAAAATCTGTTTATGAAATCAGTTCTGTTTATCAAATCATTTTTCGCTTGAAAACAAAAAGAACAATTTTACTGCAAATCTGCGATTGTTCGAGTCGTTTATTAGATTTTCCTTTTACCTCGGCAACTAAAGCCAGCAAAAGAAAAAAACAGATGACCAAACGCCTTTCAAAGTTATTTTGGAAAATCTGAAACTGATAGCAGTGGCGTAATCCCAAACTTACATACCAAAGTTATTTTGGAAAATCTGAAACTGATAGCAGTGGCGTAATCCCAAACTTACATACCAAAGTTATTTTGGAAAATCTGAAACTGATAGCAGTGGCGTAATCCCAAACTTACATACCAAAGTTATTTTGGAAAATCTGAAACTGATAGCAGTGGCGCAATCCCAAATTTCCACACCAAGGTTTGACCTGACGAGGAAAGAGGAAGAGACCACAAACCCAATCAAAGAAAGAAAGAAATACCAAATGCCGTCAGTGAGTTTTGGCGGGAAACTGACTGAATTTCTTCAACATGTTTCACGTTTTGCACGTGCTCAAGCTGTGTCCGAAAAGTGACGCTGGTTCATGGTGAGTGTGCGACCTCCAGACAGTGACCTACATCCCAACGGTCAGAACATCGGGGGTCAAACCGATTCATTTTCGAAAACGTGTGATGTTAGCTCTTTAACGTTAGAAAAAAAAAGGCACTGCTTGTTACATCTGATCGACCGCATTGATGTCCTAAACACTGAGCAGATTACATTCTGGTCATGAATTTTGTATGCATTAACCTGATAGACAGACAGACACGGAGAGAGGGGGGAGCGTCGTTTAGAATCAATTTGTTGATCACACTGGCATCAAGGGGGTGAAGTGTGTGTGGTGTTCCAGTGGTCACGTGCTGACAGGAAGTCAGTGTGCACGGGTTCAAGTCCCCCAGCTGACCAGGGGGGAGTCCCCTTCAACTTGAGCTTGAGTGGTGGGCTGTGTGCTAGTCTTCCGGATGGGACGACAAACCGGTGTTGGGTGTGCACAATGCACCTGGTGGATGTGAGAGAATCCGCAGTGAAGAAAGGCTATCCCCGGAGAAATACTTAGTTTGAACATGTATTTTAGAAATTATAATTTTTATATAAAAAAAACTATTACAGAAGAAGAAATACTTTCCGTCAGCAGACAGACAAAAGGTGGCGCTGCACTGTGGCGACGTTCCCCGGGGAGAGCAGGCTGCATTTCACAGGGACAATCTGTTGTGACAGAAAAGTTCTACAAAGCAATCGTGATTCTGTTATCTGACGTTGTCCAGGTCTCTTCACGGCAGTGGTCAGGGGATGTCCTGGGAGAGATGGGTGTATGGTGAAGATCTGAAAACGATGGTTTGGTGTGTGTGTGTGTGTGTGTGTGTGTCTGTGTCTGTGTATGTGTGTTTGTCTGTGTGTGTCTGTGTGTGTGTGTGTGTGTGTGTGTGTGTGTGTGTCTGTCTGTCTGTGTCTGTGTGTGCGTGTGTCTGTGTGTGTGTGTGCATGTGTGTGTGTGTGTACGCGCGCGCGTGTGTGTGTGTGTGTGTGTGTGTGCGTATGTGTGTGTACGTGCGTGTGTGGGTGTGTGTGTGTGTACGTGCGTGTGTGTGTGTGTGTGTGTGTGTGTGTGTGTGTGTGTGTGGAGGGTGTATAGCAGGGGTTGGTGGAGGGGAGGGCGATGTAAATGACAGAGGGTTGAGGGAAGCTGGGCCAGGGGAGAGTTGTGGCCTTTTGTCAGTTGCCAGGTGGATGGTGTCATGATTTCACTTTGCACACACACGCTTCAGGGACGATGTATCCACCTCATGCAATGTCTTACGATATGGATCACACTTTCTTGAGCGTGTTGCACTGCTTCCAAACTTTTATGTTAGATGAGCTCAAAACAAAACAAAAAGAGAAAAAAAGAAAGAAATTCACGGACTGAACACTTATCACACATAGACACATAAAGATACCTACATGCACAGACTTGTTGTCTTACACTGAACACGTATCACACAAACACACATAAAGATACCTACATGCACAGACCTGTTGTCTTACATTGAACACTTATCACACATAGACACATAAAGATACCTACATGAACAGACTTTTTGTCTTACATTGAACACTTATCACACAAACACACATAAAGATACCTACATGCACAGACTTGTTGTCTTACACTGAACACTTATCACACATAGACACATAAAGATACCTATATGAACAGACTTGTTGTCTTACATTGAACACTTATCACACATAGACACATAAAGATACCTACATGCACAGACTTGTTGTCTTACACTGAACACTTATCACACATAGACACATAAAGATACCTATATGAACAGACTTGTTGTCTTACACTGAACACTTATCACACATAGACACATAAAGATACCTACATGAACACACTTGTTGTCTTACATTGAACACTTATCACACATAGACACATAAAGATACCTACATGAACAGACTTGTTGTCTTACATTGAACACTTATCACACATAGACACATAAAGATACCTACATGCACAGACTTGTTGTCTTACATTGAACACTTATCACACAAACACACATAAAGATACCTACATGCACAGACTTGTTGTCTTACACTGAACACTTATCACACATAGACACATAAAGATACCTACATGCACAGACTTGTTGTCTTACATTGAACACTTATCACACATAGACACATAAAGATACCTACATGAACACACTTGTTGTCTTACATTGAACACTTATCACACATAGACACATAAAGATACCTACATGCACAGACTTGTTGTCTTACATTGAACACTTATCACACATAGACACATAAAGATACCTACATGCACAGACCTGTTGTCTTACATTGAACACTTATCACACATAGACACATAAAGATACCTACATGAACAGACCTGTTGTCTTACAATGAATACTTATCACACATAGACACATAAAGATACCTACATGCACAGACCTGTTGTCTTACAATGAATACTTATCACACATAGACACATAAAGATACCTACATGAACAGACCTGTTGTCTTACAATGAATACTTATCACACATAGACACATAAAGATACCTACATGCACAGACCTGTTGTCTTACACTGAACACTTATCACACATAGACACATAAAGATACCTACATGCACAGACTTGTTGTCTTACACTGAACACTTATCACACATAGACACATAAAGATACCTACATGCACAGACTTGTTGTCTTACACTGAACACTTATCACACATAGACACATAAAGATACCTACATGCACAGACTTGTTGTCTTACACTGAACACTTATCACACATAGACACATAAAGATACCTACATGCACAGACTTGTTGTCTTACATTGAACACTTATCACACATAGACACATAAAGATACCTACATGCACAGACTTGTTGTCTTACATTGAACACTTATCACACATAGACACATAAAGATACCTACATGCACAGACTTGTTGTCTTACATTGAACACTTATCACACATAGACACATAAAGATACCTACATGCACAGACTTGTTGTCTTACACTGAACACGTATCACACAAACACACATAAAGATACCTACATGCACAGACCTGTTGTCTTACAATGAATACTTATCACACATAGACACATAAAGATACCTACATGCACAGACGTCTTACACTGAACACTTATCACACATAGACACATCTCACATGTCCCCCTTCGGAAACCAGGTCCGTGCTGTAGTTTAAAAAACAAACTCCAACACACAACATCAGCAAAATACCGCTTCCCGATTCTCTCATTAGTCAACGTCTTGGTTATTTCCAGGTTGCATCAGTACTAACTGGGCCTGGGGAGTAAGCAGGCCTCCCCTTCAAGTTTGTTTTGAAAATAAATTGTCATGTATCAGTTTCTTTCATCGTGTATCTATCTATCTATCTATCTATCTATCTATATATATATATATATATATATATATATATATATATATTTCATCATGTATCTATCTCTCTCTGTCTCTCTCTCTCTATATATATATATATTACATACATATACATACATATGTGTGTGCATATATCATTACACATTTATTCATTTATCTATCGATTACCTATTGTTTTCTTGTTGTTTTTACCTGTCTGTCTGTCTGTCTCTCACACAAATACGGTAAAGCGGGTGCGTACACACACACACACACACACACACACACACACACACACACACACACACACACGGATCATGACAGAAGCTAATTTCTCCACCCCCAGTCCCCTCCTCCCCCAGCCGTTGTCTCAGCGTGAATCCTGTTTTAATCAGATTGAACTGGGGCAAAAACAAGACTGTAAATCATACCTGTCTGGGGTGTGTGTGTGTGTGTGTGTGTGTGTGTGTGTGTGTGTGTGTGTTTATACGCGAGCGCGTGTATGTATGTTTCTGCGTGTTTTTTTTGTGTGTGTGCAGAGCGGGAGAGAGAGTCTCAAAATATGTTTGTGAGCACGCGTGCGCCTGCTTGTAGATATGTATGCGTGTGCATGCATGTGCATGTGCGTTCGTGTTGTTCTTGCAGAACACACACACACACACACACACACACACAGAGAAAAAAATCTGCAGACAGATTCGATCACTGAGATTCCATTCTGTATGACTAAATATCTATTTCCAAGTCTCCGTTGTTTATGAATTCCCGGAACAGGTTTTGAAGAAGGGAAACTGTCTGTGAAGAAGAAAAAAGAAATAAAAAGGACCGATTTATAAAGAACGAATAGTACATAATCAATAAATCCTGGGACAGGCAGACAGACAGACAGTAAGAGAAACATCGAATCGCACAGACAGACAGACAGACACACACACACACACACACACACACACACACACACACACACATACATACATACACACACAATTGAGTCATACAGACAAACACACACACACACACACACACACACACACACACACACACACACACACACACACACACACACACACACACACACACACACACACACACATACGCACAAACACACACACACATACAGAGAGAGAGAGAGAGGGGGGGGGTAGATTTAGGACAAAACGTGATGCGGGACAAATAAATGTCAAAAGCAGAAAATATCATCATTTGTTATCCGGTCGTTCTCTCTCTCTCTCTCTCTCTCTCTCTGTGTGTGTGTGTGTGTGTGTGTGTGTGTGTGTCTCTCTGAAAGACGAACGATGATTTAAATTCCAATATTAAGTGTTGCTGCAGACATCGGAACACAGTACGTTTGCAGTCTTCTGAAATGCCTCGAGCACCTTCAGAGTGAACTGAACAGCAAAATCCATGTAAAAAACAAAACAAAAAACAACACAATCATTTGATCAACTGAATTAAAAGAAATTATATAACAGCCCGGTCTTTGCAACATCTTCAATAAAGAAATCAATATACATACATACATACATTCATACATATATATATATATATATATATATATATATATATATATATATATATATATATATATATCAGGAACAGGCTTCAACAACAACCAAAAAAAACAAAAAAAAAAAAACGGTAACAGACCGGACACAGAAAGCAACACGACAAATCAATAGAACACCCCCCTCCACTTCCATCACCTCCCCCCTCAGCCCCCCCTCCCCCACCACCAGCAGAGCCCCCTCCCACCCCCCACCCCCACTCCCGCCCCTCCTCCTCCACATCCCAAACCTTGCGCACGGAACACCTCTGGGGGCATATCAAGTTACCTCCCCAGAGTCCGGTCCGCGTTGTCATAAACCCCCCCACCCCCACCCTCACCCCTTCCCCGCTACACACCCCTCCACGTCCCTTCCCACCCACCCCCCACCCCCCAACCTTTTCCGTCCACCACCACTCTCCCCACATCACACACACACACACACACACACACACACACACACACGGAGAGAGAGAGAGAGAGAGAGAGAGAGAGCAAAGAGTTGTGAAGTCAGTGTAACATACACGCAACAAGCAACAGCACGATACAGCATACAACAACCAAACACACAGCAAAATCAAATTAAGGCAGATGGGAAAAAATGATAATAAAATGAAAATAAATGAATATCATCACCACTATCATTCATGCACACAACAACAACAACAACAACAACAACAACGGCCATTCTAGAGTTCCCCTTTCGCGTTTCGAATTGTGTCGCATTGTGATGTTGTGTGTTACTCTTCCTACAACACTGAACTGTGTGTGAAAGCTCAGACCACAAGTCAAGTTCTGGTGGAGGGGGGAGGAGGGGAGGAGGGAAGGTGCTGGGGGGGGGGGTCCCTAAATGGTATTCAAACCCGTGGACATTCGCTTCCCAGGCGATTGCCTTACCACTGCAGTGACGTCGTCAGAAGGCTACTAGTAAAGACCCCGACAGTGAGGTGGGCCTGGTGTAGCATCACAGACTGTCCCCCAGTCCGGAAACGTCCCCGGGGGACAATCTGACCGCTGGAAATGTCCCCCGGGAAGCTTCTCACCGTTCATAATGTCCCATGCGGACATTTTCAGCGGCCAAAATGTCCCCCTTATTTGCGTTTTAGCCTCGTTTTGAAATGTCCCCCCTTACCCTGAAAATGTCGCCCCCTTGTATCCCGTACCGTCCCCCCCGCCCAAAGTGCCCCCACAGAGGCAATTCATACTTTTTACTTGTATGTTTTGGTTTTTCTTTTTACAATTTGTTATTGTTTTGTTTGTTGTTGTTGGTTTGGTTTTGTTT
The DNA here is from genome assembly GCF_041734735.1 of Babylonia areolata. NCBI lineage: Eukaryota > Metazoa > Mollusca > Gastropoda > Neogastropoda > Buccinidae > Babylonia > Babylonia areolata. The sequence goes on from NC_134908.1 coordinate 13,960,953, forward strand.
TTTGTTTTTTTGTTTTGTTTTTTGTTTTGTTTTTTGGTGCGTTTTTTGTGGTCTGACGTGCAAAAACATAAATTGTTCATTGTTTTACTGAGGAAATGAAAATTTTGTTACACCACATGTTTATTTCTCTCTTAAAAGTTTATGTCTGTGGAATGTCATTTGTTTGTTTTCAAACTGTCATTTCAATATTTTCAAGTCACTAACACATATACGCACGTGTCTCTCTTTCTGTCTGTCCCTCTCTCTGTCTGTCTCTGTCTCTCTTCCACATAATAATCTATTCAGTTTTGTCAACTGAGGCATGTTCAGATATTTTACCCAGTGGCATTATCACGCTGACAGAAATACAGGGAAAACTCAGGGAATATATACCAAAGATTTTGTATTGAAAAGTGTTGGGTTTGTTTTTTCTTACTTAAATAATTTTCACATATACATACACGCGTGCGCGTATATGCATACAGACACACATTCGCACGCTCCTCGCCCCCCCCCCCCCCCCCCCCACACACACACACACATGAGCGCGCGTGTAAAAATACTTGTTATATTCATAAGCATGAACCCAATGTTTGTACGGCATACAACTGGATGTATACATTTACACACCGGCTTACATGCTGGCTTTGAACAAGAAAACAGACGCGGACACAGAAATATATAAACAGACTCACAGACATCACCCTCACCTCCTACACTTACAACTACACACACAGACACACACACGCAGACACAACACACTTACACCCACACACACGCACAATTAAACACACAAACACACACTTCTCCACCCACTCCCCGACCCCTCACTGTCCCCCCTCACCCCCACTCCCCGACCCCTCACTGTCCCCCCCTCACCCCCACTCCCCGACCCCTCACTGTCCCCCCTCACCCCCACTCCCCGACCCCTCACTGTCCCCCCTCACCCCCACTCCCCGACCCCTCACTGTCCCCCCCTCACCCCCACTCCCCGACCCCTCACTGTCCCCCCTCACCCCCACTCCCCGACCCCTCACTGTCCCCCTCACCCCCACTCCCCGACCCCTTACTGTCCCCCCCCTCACCCCCACTCCCCGACCCCTCACTGTCCCCCCTCACCCCCACTCCCCGACCCCTCACTGTCCCCCCTCACCCCCACTCCCCGACCCCTTACTGTCCCCCCCTCACCCCCACTCCCCGACCCCTTACTGTCCCCCCTCACCCCCACTCCCCGACCCCTCACTGTCCCCCCCTCACCCCCACTCCCCGACCCCTTACTGTCCCCCCCTCACCCCCACTCCCCGACCCCTCACTGTCCCCCCCTCACCCCCACTCCCCGACCCCTCACTGTCCCCCCTCACCCCCACTCCCCGACCCCTCACTGTCCCCCCTCACCCCCACTCCCCGACCCCTCACTGTCCCCCCCTCACCCCCACTCCCCGACCCCTTACTGTCCCCCCCCTCACCCCCACTCCCCGACCCCTCACTGTCCCCCCTCACCCCCACTCCCCGACCCCTCACTGTCCCCCCTCACCCCCACTCCCCGACCCCTCACTGTCCCCCCTCACCCCCACTCCCCGACCCCTCACTGTCCCCCCTCACCCCCACTCCCCGACCCCTCACTGTCCCCCCTCACCCCCACTCCCCGACCCCTCACTGTCCCCCCTCACCCCCACTCCCCGACCCCTCACTGTCCCCCCTCACCCCCACTCCCCGACCCCTCACTGTCCCCCCTCACCCCCACTCCCCTTCTTTGTTGGTGTTGTCTGGTATCACTTACAGTGGACAGACATTACACTGAAAACTACTACTACTACTACAACAACACACACACACACACACACACACACACACACACACACACACACACACACACACACACACCACGCACTCGCAGATATAGCAAGTGTTTTGTTGGAGAAAAGCGGGCAGGGGCAGCGGGGGGCGGGATGGGAGAGAGGGAGGGGGGTATCTTTGGCAAAGGGGACGTTACGGGGTACATGGGGAGGACATTTCAGGGTAAGGGGGACAGTTCAGAACGAGGCTGAACCCAAGAAAGGGGACATTTTTGCCGCCAGCAATGTTCGCAGGGGACATTATGAACGGTGAGAAAGTCCCCGGGGGACAATCAGGGATACTACACACACACACACACACACACACACACACACACACACACGCACGCACGCACGCACGCACGCACGCACGGATAGATACGAACTACAAAAACACAAGGTTTACCAGTTATCCACCACTTAAAATATCGCCAAATTTTTCAATTTTTCACAAGGCTTGGGGAAAAAAGTCTGAAAATGATTGGCTGAAAATCTGGCAACAAACGAAGGTGCGATGAACTTACAAGCCTTGTGTGTTCCTGGTGACTGATCCTGTGTCCGCCTTTGTCGTGAAGCCGCCCTGGCAGTGTGTTGGACGTTCTCTGCCCCACTGGTCCAGGTGAGAGTTTCGGCAAATAGCTGTGTCCTTGGAGAAAGGCACTTTACTCCCAGTTTCCTCACTCCGTCCAGGTGTGAATGTCTGTCCGTGACGTCGGTCGGGGAAGGTCAAGAGGATCAAACGGCGGAAGGGGAAAACTGGGCCCCGCCTTCCGTGTCTGAGCCACGGACACAGCGGATAGCAAATCACTGCCCCGGTGGTCGTGAAAAGGCTGGGACCTTATACCTGTCTGTCTGTCTTCCAACTTGTAGCCTCACTATGTTAAATTATACTGCATTGAGATGTATATTGGTTATATTGCATTGCATTGTACTATATGGAATTGTACAACACTGCGCCACTTTGTAATCTATTGAAGAGCAATGCATCGTTTTGTGTTGTTCTTCTTAATGGTCCATGTCACATCACAACACACGGTGATGGACACAGGCACTCACTCACCCATCACAACACACGGTGATGGACACAGGCACTCACTCACCCATCACAACACACGGTGATGGACACAGGCACTCACTCACCCATCACAACACACGGTGATGGACACAGGCACTCACTCACCCATCACAACACACGGAAAGAGAAGAAAAGGGAGCTGGTGGTGGTGGTGTGGTGTGGTGTGGCGTGGTGTGGTGGTGTGGTGTGGCGTGGTGTGGTGTGGTGGTGGTGGTGTGGTGTGGTGGTGGTGGTGTGGTGTGTTGTGGTATGATGTGGTGTGGTGGTATGGTGCGGTGTGATGTGGTGTGGTGGTGGTGGTGTGGTGTGGTGGTGGTGGTGTGGTGTGGTGTGGTGTGGTGTGGTGGTATGGTGTGGTGTGGTGTGGTGTGATGTGGTGGTGTGGTGTGGTGTGGTTGTGTGGTGTGGTGTGGTGGTATGGTGTGGTGTGGTGTGGGGGTGTGGTGTGGTGTGGTGTGGTGTGGTGTGGTGTGGTGGTGGTGTGGTGTGGTGGTGTGGTGGTATGGTGTGGTGTAGTGTGGTGTGGTGTGGTGGTATGGTGTGGTGTGGTGTGTTGTGGTGTGGTGTGGTGGTGTGGTGTGGTATGGTGTGGTGTGGTGGTATGGTATGGTATGGTGTAGTGTGGTGTGGTGTGGTGTGGTGTGGTGGGGTGGTGTGGTGTGGTGTGGTGGTATGGTATGGTATGGTGTAGTGTGGTGTGGTGTGGTGTGGTGGGGTGGTGTGGTGTGGTGTGGTGGTATGGTGTGGTGTAGTGTGGTGTGGTGTGGTGTGAGGTGGTGTGGTGTGGTGTGGTGTGTGTGGTGTGGTGTGGTGGTATGGTGTGGTGTGGTGTGGTGTGATGTGGTGGTGTGGTGTGGTGTGGTATGGTGTGGTGGTATGGTGTGGTGTGGTGTGGTGTGATGTGGTGGTGTGGTGTGTGTGGTGTGGTGTGGTGGTATGGTGTGGTGTGGTGTGGTGTGATGTGGTGGTGTGGTGTGGTGTGGTTGTGTGGTGTGGTGTGGTGTGGTGGTGGTGGTGTGGTGTGGTTTAGTGTGGTGTGGTGGTGGTGGTGGTGGTGGTATGGTGTGGCGTGGTGTGGTGTGGTGTGGTGTGGTGTGGTGTGATGTGGTGGTGGTGGTGGTGGTGGTGTGGTGGTGGTGGTGGTGGTGGTATGGTGTGGCGTGGTGTGGTGTGGTGTGGTGTGGTGTGATGTGGTGGTGGTGGTGTGGTGTGGTTTAGTGTGGTGTGGTGGTGGTGGTGGTGGTATGGTGTGGTGTGGTGTGGTGGTGTGGTGTGGTGTGGTGTGGTGTGGTTGTGGTGTGGTGTGGCGTGGCGTGGTGTGGCTTGGTGTGGTGTGGTGTGGTATGGTGTGGCGTGGCGTGGTGGGGTGGTGTGGTGTGGTGTGGTGGTATGGTGTGGCGTGGCGTGGTGTGGTGTGGTGTGGTATGATGTGGTGTGGCGGTGTGGTGTGGTGTGGTGTGGTGTGGTATGGTGTGGTGTGGTATGGTGTGGTATGGTGTGGTGTGGTGTGGTGTGGTGTGGTATGGTGTAGTGTGGCGTGGTTTGGTGTGGTTGTGGTGTGGTGTGCCGTGTCGTGGTGTGGTGTGGTTGTGGTGTGGTGTGGTGTGGTGTGGCGTGGTGGTGTGGTGTTGTGGTGGTGTGGTGTGCTATGGTGTGGTGTGGTGTGGTGTGGCGTGGTGTGGTGTGGTGGTGTGGTGTGCTATGGTGTGGTGTGGTGTGGTGTGGTATGGTGTGGTGTGGTGTGGTGTGGTGTGCGTGGTGTGGTGTGGTGTGGTGGTGGTGTGCGTAGTGTGGTGTCGTGTGGTGGTGTGGTGTGGTGTGGTGTGGCGTGGTGTGGTGTGGCGTGGTGGTGTGGTGTGGTGTGGTGTGGTGTGGTGTGGTGTGGCGTGGTGTGGTGTGGTGTGGTGTGGTGTGGCGTGGTGTGGTGTGGTGTGGTGTGGTGTGGTGTGGTGTGGCGTGGTGTGGTGTGGCGTGGTGTGGTGTGCTGTGGTGTGGTGTGGTGTGGTGTGGTGTGGCGTGGTGTGGTGTGGTGTGCTGTGGTGTGGCGTGGCGTGGCGTGGTATGGTGTGGTGTGGCGTGGTGTGGTGTGGTGGTGTGGTGTGGTTGTGGTGTGGCGTGGCGTGGCGTGGTGTGGTGTGGTGTGGTGTGGTATGGTGTGGTGTGGCGTGGCGTGGTGTGGTGTGGTGTGGTGTGGTGTGGTGGTGTGGTGTCGTGTGGTGGTGTGGTGTGGTGTGGTGTGGCGTGGTGTGGTGTGGCGTGGTGGTGTGGTGTGGTGTGGTGTGGTGTGGCGTGGTGTGGTGTGGTGTGGTGTGGTGTGGCGTGGTGTGGTGTGGCGTGGTGTGGTGTGCTGTGGTGTGGTGTGGTGTGGTGTGGTGTGGTGTGGTGTGGTGTGGTGTGCTGTGGTGTGGCGTGGGGGGTGACATCACTCCAGGCCCGGAAGGTTCACCTACCTGCGGCGACACACGTGTGTGAGTCCCTTAGCAGTGGGATGGCTCGAACCTCGCTAGCGGCGCGTTTCCCCTGTGCCTCTGCAGCAGGCCTGGACGTATTCAAAACCGCGGACAGACAAGCAGGCAAGCAGGCAAGCAGCCAAACAATTGCAATCAAGACAGCAGTCAGTCCATGCACTGCCAGCGGACTAAAGGTTGGACCGACGCTCTTTGGCCTGCACGTCCTCAAGGGGGAGGCGTCATCAGTAGGTCTGCTGCAACATTCATGCTCTGTGTGGTCTGCTGCCATTCACGGCAGCAGGGCCGTCTACCTCCACCTCCCCAAACCCCCAGCTGTGACCCTCTTTCCTCCCTCCTATCTCGCTGTAGGTCAGTACTAACCCCCCTCCCCCCCCCTCCCCCCAGCCTTGTGGATGTCAGTTCCCATGGTATAGCACTGCTAACAGGGGATCGTCATTTCTGTCAGCTGTCCTGTCTCCATGTGCTACATGTCCCTTCTTCCCCACGTCAGTCCTGTCCCGACTGGCAGGTTCCTGGCCGTGTGATGTGGTGTGATGAGGTTATGTGGTGTGATGTGGGCTGATGGTGATGTGGTGTGACGTGGTGTGGCGTGGTGTAACGTGGTGTGACGTGGTGATGTGGTGTGATGTGGTGATGTGATGTGGTGATGTGGTGTGCTGTTGTGTGATGTGGTGTGATGTTGGTGTGGTGTGGTGTGGTGTGATGTGGTGTGACGTAGGGACGTGGTGTGATGTGGTGTGACGTGGTGATGTGGTGTGAGGGGTGATGTGGTGTGATGTTGTGTTATGTGGTGTGATGGTGATGTGATGTGGTGTGATGTGGTGATGTGGTGTGGTGTTGTGTGATCTGGTGTGACGTGGTGGTGTGGTGTGGTGGTGATGTGGTATGATGTGGTGATGTGGTGTGATGGGTGATGTGGTGTGATGGTGGTGTGATGGTGATGTGGTGTGATGTGGTGATGTGGTGTGATGTGGTATGAGGGGTGATGTGGTGTGATGATGGTGTGTGGGATGATGTGGTGTGATGG